>NW_015175973.1:1907113-1912565 GCF_001447785.1 Gekko japonicus
GCCCCCAATCTGTCCCTCTCCCAGGCCAAAACCTTCAGTGTGACCAGAACCAGGGTTGCTTTCTTTTAGGATTGACTGATTTGATCCAAGGGACTCTCAAGAGTCTTCTCCAGCACCATAATTTGAAAGCATCTATTTTTTGGTGCTCGGCCTTCCTTATGGTCCAACTCTCACAGCCATACATTACCATGGGGAATACCATTGCTTTGAACTAACTAGCCTCACAGAATCATTGCAAGGATAAAATGGATAGCCTCCTGTATGCCAACCTGATGTCCTTTGATAGAGAAGGAAGAAGAGGAGGGGGAGAGGAGGAGGGGAAGAGGAGGAGATCCAGTTAATTCTTTAGCTATTGAAATGCTATAGGTAATGCTAAAATACCAGAAACCTGTAGACATTTGTAGGACATGAAATGTTTTGCAGATACAAAAGGGGCCAGTTGCAAGGCTATAAGCAAATAAAACATCCCCCCCCCCCATAACTTGTGTTTCTGCTGACATTCTTCAGGACAGGTCTGTCAGATGTGAGTCCCCGCGCAGCCTGAGGGCCGTGACTTTGACAGGCCTTTGGAAGCTGCTGGGTGAGTTCTTAGCTTCCATGACAGACATAAAAAGCAAGCACTTCACAAGAAGGACTTGCTAAGCACTGAAATAAACCAAGGTTAAGGTGCTGAAGGTACAGCAAATGAGATGTTGACAAAGCACAGGTCAAAATGGTGCTTCGAGTAGCTCTCCTGTGTTCACAGAAAATGTGGAGCCTTTTTGTCTTGTAATTTTGGCAGCTGCGAGTGTTATCAAATTATGCCTTAGCACACTGAAGGGTAGAACAAACAAGTGTTATTTCACAACTCTTGTGCACCTTTGGTGTAGTGGTTGGGACTGCAGAGTCTAATCTTGGACAATCGGGTTTGATTCTCTGCTCCTCCACATGTAGCTGCTGGTGTGACTTTGGGTCAGTCACAAGTTGTTTCAGAGCTGTTCTCTCACGAGCAGTCCTTGAAAAAGCTCTCTCAGCCCCACCTACCTCACAGGGTGTCTGTTGTGGGGAGGGGAAGGGAAGGAGATTGTTAGCCACTCTGAGATTCCTTCAGGTAGTGAAGGGCAAAGTATAAATCTAATCTCCTCCTCCTTCTTCTTTTACTACTCTCTGCAATTCTTACTGCAACTAAACTTAAAATGGTTGCCATGGGTGGCTTCGGTTCTTTGCAGATGTTCCCCTGAACAACTTGACTTCATGCACCCTATAATGATTTCCACTTCCCTTTTACTTTTTTTTTTAAAGGGCAGTCTCTTTTTCTTCCTCTTTGTTTTGCTGTCTGTCACATCCAGTTATTTAAATGTATACAAATATAAACTAAGCCAGCCTAGGGAATTAAGGAATCAACAAAAATTCTTCATTTGTATTTGTGTGATGATGGCACATGAGAGGCTGATGTTAATTCAAAACAAACTGCTTTATTTCACTTCTATGGGAAAACAGTCAGGTAGGTATCAGGTTTGGAACTTGGCAGGTGGACAGGCAATATGGATGAGGTAACTTTGTAAAACTATATACAACAGCTAGTTGATCACAATAAAGCTGCTGTTTTGTGATACAGACAGATCTTTAAAACTGTAGAGAGAGATCTCCTGACAGTCACTGTTTAAATACACAGACATATGATCCTTTGTTTCAAAAATACTTAAGTTTGTGAAGGTAGGGATATACATACAAATTCCAATTATCCTTCTTAAACATTTGATAAAGATCACCCCTTTTACTAGAAGCTATTTCCCTCAGGGAAGGAATACCTACCCCACTTCCCTAATTCAGGATCCTCCTTGACCTCTGCTTAACTCCACTTCGTAACTGAACTTCACTGTACTAACTGCCACCCTCAGCTGCCACTCTTAACTGCCACTCTCAACTGTGGAATTTCATTTGAACCTCCTGTCAATCAAGATTCTCAGACCAGGCTAATACATTAATCCTTCACTCTCCATTACACACCCATTTCTGGAACACTTTAGATCTTAAAATGTTGCATATCCTGTGATTCCATACCATTGACAATTTTGTCGTATATGCCAGAGGGAGTAGGTCATACAGAGCAAATTTTTAAAATGACTCTTTCAAAGTCCTGGCTTGAGTAACGTGTCACATTTATATATTATATGTAGTTCTGTCTGTCTATCTGATGTTAAGTCACAGCTGAGTTATGGCGACCCCATGGAGTTTTCAAGGCAAGAGATGTCCGGAGGTGGTTTGCCATTGCCTGGCTTTATGTCATGGCCATGGTATTCTTTGGCCCTGTTCATACGAGCCCATTTGGGCCGGGAGCGGGACGGAACGGGGGCGGAGCAAACGGCCGCGATCCCACCTCAACATCTGGGGAGCGTGCCGTCTCCGTCCCTGATCCGGCCCAAATGGCGATACCCCGCTGCAAAAACAAACCACTGTGCAAACGAAGCACTGTGAAAGCCCACCCTGGTTGCTTTCTGTATTCTATGCAGTGGTCTAGTTAGGTACTTTGGGACTATGGACAATGATCCCATACCAACACCACTACATGGATAGTAATGTATACTTCATGTGGAGTTACAAACTGCTTTGGGGGTCCCCCTGCTGAGCCCATGACCTCCACCTCAAAGTCTGGTGGGATAAATGATTCTTGGCAGGGGTCATTTTGTAGAAAAAGAGATGCAGGAGCTCATTAGCATAACTCATTAGCATAACTTATTTGCATATGCCACACCCCCTGATATCACCGGAAGTGTGTCAGAAGGCAACCCCCACCGCTCAGGCTCCACTGGACTATTTTGGATTGTTAGCTATTGGGGGGGGGGCATGCAGATCTGTCCTCGCAGAGGAGGGAGAGCTTATACCTGAATAAAACTTGGTCTTAAAGGTGCCACTGGACTGTTTTGGACTGGGGAGCTGGGGGGGGGCTCTGCAGCTTACATGGCTACTTCTTGCTCTGACTGAGGGCTTCTGGGAGCAGGGGGTGGGGCTTGTTGCATGTGCCCGCCCCCTGGGCTCTTTACTGCCGGAGCTCCGCTCCTGTGAGCTCCTGCAGGAAATGACCCCCGATTCTTGGACCGTTGCAGAAATGCCCCCCCAGTTTTTAGGCCTGTCTCCAAATTCCAATGAAAATGGTGATTGCCAGGATCTGAAATTGCAACCTTGTGACTTTTCTATGATATCCATATCACCCAGGTACCCTGAAATAGGGTGATGGTTGGTTTTTGAAGACAAAATGTATCCAGAGGTGGCTTGCCATTGCCTGCCTCTGTATTACAACCCTGGACTTCCTTGGAAGTCTCCCATCCAAATACTAACCAAAGCGAACCCTGCTTAGCTTCCAAAATCTGACAAGTTCAGGCTAGCCTGGGGTATCCAGGTCAGGGCATCTGGGAATGTAAAATGTAAAATAGTTAGTTTTGTCAGTTAGTTAGATTGCAACCTTTGGATCGACCAAAAAATGTGCTCCCTAGGGTTGCCAGTTCTGAGCTGGGAAATACCTGGGGATTCTGGGGGCGGAGCCTGGAAAGGTTTGGGGAGGGGAAGGAACTCAGCAGGGATGTGATGCCATAAAGTCCACCCTCCAAAGCAGCCCTTTTCTCCAGGGGAAATAATCTCTGTAGTCTGGAGATCAGTTGTAATAGCGAGAGAACTCCAGGCCCAACCTTGAGGTTGGGAACCCTACCTATTGACCACCCAAGTATGTCCATTCTTTTAAAATGTATGCAATTGGTAACTGCCAGATAATGAAACTGAAGCTCAAATACTTTGGCCACCCAATGAGAAGGGAGCACTCACTGGAGAAGACTCTGGTGCTGGGAAAGATTGAAGGTCAAAGAAGACGGGGACGGCAAAGAATGAGATGGATAGACAGTGTCATCCATGCAACGAACATGAAACCGAGCAAACTTCAGAGGATGGCGGAAGACAGGAGGGCCTGGCGTGATCTGGTCCATGGGGTGGCGAAAGAGTGGGACTCAACTGTGCGATTGAACAACAACAACAACCTCCAGGGTCATCTAGTCCAACCCCCTGCACAATGCAGGAAATGCACAAATAGGATGAGATGTTTAGACAGTGTCATAGATGCAACAAACATGAAATTGAGCAAACTTCAGAGGATGGCGGAAGACAGGAGGGCCTGGCGGGATCTGGTCCATGGGGTGACGAAGAGTCGGACTCGACTGTGCGACTGAACAACAACAACAACAAACTGCCATCTCTGAAGAGGAACAGATTTGCTTTAAAATATCTTCATTAGCCATTCTTCAATTCTACACATTCTATCATGCTGTATTTCCTGGCGAGGCTTCTTCTGCTCCTCTTCTTTTAAGTCCTTCTTAAAAGCTCATTCTTATTCTCTTGTCATCCATTCCCAGATCAAAGCTGATAAATCAGCTAAGTCGTAACATCGATCCTTGGAAGCTCCAACAAGGTGACATTCAGGCCAAATCCTGTCTCAAGCTAATTTTTTGTTTTGCTTTGTTTTTTAAAAAACAGTTGCTTCATCGCTGTTTTAAAAAAGGCGTAGAATATTCCATACAAAAACTGCTGTCAATTATCTTTCTACATCTTTCCAAATTAAGCAATCCTATTTTTCCAGCTGAGAGTAAGTCCCCATCGATACATGTTTCTCACTGCTCATGGTTGATTTACCAAATTCATCCCTAGTGTAATCAACTGAAATCAATGTCTCTTTTAGAATAAGTTCTTCAGCAAATCAGGGTTCAGCACGCCATGCTCTGCATTGACAAGAGAACCGTCCGTTTTGCAGAATGTTGCTAGTCCTCTAAACGCCATGGATGGCGACATCTAGTGGATGAGTCATGAACAAAACCGTTTTGAATTTCCAGCTGGTGCGCAAGACCCAAAGGAGCAGTGTATTGGTATAGCAAGCATGGTGTCAGAAGTCCATTGTCAGTTAGATGCAGCTGAATAATACTTCCAGTTGTTTCAAGGGATGGTCTTCAGTGCCTTTCAAAGGACCTCGACCTTCTCCAAGACGAGCAGAACCAGAGTAATGATGCAAAATAGTAACCCTTGCAGGACAAATGATGCAAAATGGAAGGAATTATACAAATGGTCTTGAGTTTGCTAAGAATTCGGCTTTGTTAGGGGCAGAATCTAGATCATGTGAAGCAGATTTTTAATCACAGCCCTGGACTGCTAGGCTATCAGCATTCTTTATATTCAGTAATGTGCCCATCGTAAGCTAACAGCAGCTGAAATATATACATACATACATATATATACACACACACACACACACACACACACATATATATATATACACACACACACATACATATATACATATATATATATACACACACAGATACACACACACATATAAGAAGAGTGGTCTATCTAGTCCAGCATCCTGTCTCACACAGTGGCCAGCCATTTCCTCTGGAGGGCCAACATCAGGGCACAGAGGCCGAGGTCTTCATAA
>NW_015175973.1:1912945-1933960 GCF_001447785.1 Gekko japonicus
AAAACCACTGATGCAGATTATTGAACAATAAAACCAGGGTGGGACCCGCCATAAATTTTACGGGGATGTTTACGAGATCGATGCACGGTTAAGCTGCACATCTCTGAAAATGGATGCCTTGCAAGGCTGCCTTCTGTTAATGAACACAGTGGGTGCGATCTCCATCGCTGTGGCATTGCCAGACAATAAACAAACTCTGTGTGTTTTGAGGACATAGGAAGGACTAAAGGAGGAGAAGGATGGAGCTCCTGCTTGGAAAAGCTGTCAATTTGCCAAACACCCTTTGTCATATTAAATTTCAAATATTTCTATCCCACCATATTTCCTCAAACTCCACCCAAGCTGGTAACTGTAGTGTATTCAAAGCTGCCTTGAATGCATGATATGTTGTGAAACATCTAATTGAAATGTAATGTAAAGCTTCGTCCTGGGCTAGGATCCAAATCCATCCAATCGTGTTACTAGCCCAGGAAGCACCTAACCAATCACCTTCTAGCAAGCTCCTTGAGCAGGAACATCCGTGATTGGTCCTTATGTGAACAACCTTATTGGTTGGTATTTGTACAGTGGGTGTGGCTACATTAGCCGGGAGAGTTTAAAAGCAGGACAGCTGCAATGTAAAGGCTGTTCTGGCTATCAGATGTTGATCCGTGTTGGAGTTGTGTTCGAGTTGAAGAATAAAGTTGTGTTCTTGCTGAATCACTCTCCGACTGCTTTGTTAAGCGAGCGACTTAACAGTAACTTTTTGAAGAGGGTAGCATCCAGATGCATGCTAGGAGCATATGTTTCTCAACATGTAAATAGGTCTGAACTGAGGTTTGAGATTAGCTAAATGTCTTCTGATGCCACCAGAGCACATGTAACTCCCCAAATTATGGAAAAGCTGCGCTCTTCTCTTTTTCAGTTCCGGTGAAGAGGAGGAGAGAGCCAGTTTGGAGTAGTGGTTAAGAGTGCAGACTCTAATCTGGGAGGACTGGGTTTGACTCCCCACTCCTCCGCATGCAGCTGCTGGTGTGTCCTTGGGTCAGTCACAAGTTTTCTCAGAGCTGCCTTAAACTGAATCAGACCATCGGTCCATCAAGGTCAGTATTATCTATTCAGACTGGCTCTCCCGGGTCTCAGGCAGAGGTCTTTCCCATCCCCTGCTGCCTGGTCCTTTTAACTGGAGATGCCAGAGATTGAATCTGGGACCTTCTGCATGCTAAGCAGAGGCTTCCCTGCTAAGCCACAGCTCCTTCCCAAAGTAGTATCAGTTGTAGTATCAGCTGTGATTCCAGGAGGTCTCCAGGCCCCACGTGGGAGTTTATTCATATAGTTGCAAAATGTATATTCTGCCTTTCTGCCCTCCCAAGGGCTGCAGGCAGCTAACAACTTAAAACACACATGATAAAATCACATTTTGAAACCATTGACAATCCTCCCTGGTTCTCAGTACCCTGAACAACTTTGTGTCATCTGCAAATTTAGCCACTTCACTGCTAGCATTGGACCAAGTACTGATCCCTGTGGTACCCCACTGCTTACCACCCTCCACTGACATAGTTGCCCATTTATACTCACTCTCTGTTTCCTATTAATTAGCCAGTTTTTTATCTACAAAAGGACTTGTCCTTTTATCCCATGACTATTGAGCTTACTTATTAGCCTTTGATGAGGAACTTTATCAAAAGCTTTCTGGAAGTCAAGGTAAACAACATCTATTGGGTCCCTTTTGTCCACATGTTTGTTCACCCCCTCAAAGAACACTAACAGGTTAGTGAGACAAGATCTTCTTTCACAGAACCCATGCTGAGTCTGCCTCAATAGTTTTTGTTCATCAGTGTGCCTACTAATTCTTTCCTTAATAACAGTTTCCACCAACTTACCCGGTATCGACTTCAGACTGACTGGCCTGTAATTTCCGGGATCTCCTCTGGAACACTTTTTAAAGATGGGAGTGACATTAGCTACCTTCCAGTCCTCAGGATTGGAGGTAGATTTTAATGAAATATTACATATTTTTGTCAGGAGATCCCCAAGTTCACATTTGAGCTCTTTCAGAACTCTTGGATGTATGCCATCTGGGCCTAGTGATTTGTCAGTTTTTAATTTGTCCATCAGTCATAGGACCTCCACTCTCATCACCTCAATCTGACTGATGTCTTTCAACACCCCTCTCGAAATCAGTGGTTCTGGTGGGCAAACACTTTCCATCTTCAACAGTGAAGATAGAAGGACAAAAAGTATTAAACTTCTCTGCATTTCCCTATCATCCTTTTACCCCTTGGTCATCCTAGGGCAGAGGTGTCAAACGTGCAGTCTGTGGGCTGTATCTGGCCCATGCAGGGCTCAGAACTGGCCCCCAAGCAACTTCCTTCTCCTACTTCCTTTTCCAGGGCTGCTACTGCAGCTGCACCCTAGCTTGCTTTTTTCCCAGCTCTTTCAGTGGCTCTTTGTTTCCTGCTTCTTGCCTCCCCCCCTCCCTTGCTCTCTCTCTCATAAACACACAGAGCTCAGTAGCTGCTTCCTGCTTCATGTGGGAGAGATACAAAGACAATCCTTCCCCTCACACAAACGCACACAGATAGAGAGAGTTTTGTGGCTGCTTCCTGCTGGAAAGATACAAAAACAAGCCTCTCTCTCTCACACACACACACTTCTGCTTCCTTCTCCAGGGCTGCTACTCCTCTCTCTTTTTTTGGAGTGGGGGAGGAAAGAGAGAGAAAACAAAATTGGAGTCCCATGGGAGCTTTAAGACCAACAACGTTTTATTCCTGGTATAAGCATTTTGTGTGCAAGCACATTTCTTGGGTGGGGGGATGGAGGATGGGGGGAGGATTCTTCTGAGAAGCACAATGTTCATTGAAGACATTATTTTGGTTTATTCTGAAAAGTTGTTGTTGTTGTTTTAAAGATTGGATTTCTCTATTCCTATCTGGATTTATTTTCTTTCAAAAGGACCCTGATTAGGAATTAGAACACATGCATAACATCTGCTACCTTCGTGCCAGGCAGGCAAGTCACCATGCGGTCAGTGCACAGGTTCATAATCCATATATCTATATGTCTAAGGATTGTATCACCAACTACCAAGAGACCCACTCCCTCCCTGCCCAGGGATGGTTCCTTGGTGTGAAAGGATACCTGTTCACCAACTGTAAATACCTTCTAAGGGAACATTCCCATTTTCATCAGCACAGTGCTGTTTCCCCTTGACCCTCACGCTCCCTGACAGCAGCAGGACTGCCTTTCTCAGATTGGGACACATCTAACAAGTCCTTGAGAGTCTTATCCAGGGGTCATTTCGGGGGGAATGCGGGGGATCGCAGTTCCCCCGGGTGAGGTGTGGGGGGCAGGGCACACGATGAAGCCCCGCCCCCTGCTTCCGGCCGCCCCACTTCCAGCCCTCATTCAGTCAGGAGGAGGCAGGAGAAGAGGGAGGGTAAGTTGCTTCCTCCCTGCCTCTCCCCACCCCTGCCTGCCTGGGGCCAGGGAGGGCCTTGGCGGGGCTTCCTCGCACCCCCGCCGGCCTTGCAGGTCCACCGTCGGGCCCCTGATGTAAGGGTGTGTGGCATATGCTAATGAGCTATGCTAATGAGTTCCCCTAGCTCTTTTTCTACGAAACGACCCCTGGTCTTATCTATTATTATGGTTATTCTATTATATTATGGTTATCTTTGTGCCTAACTGATTGCTTCTCCAGGTCAACCACTTTGGCTTTTTGGGGTGTGAACTCATTCCTTGAGAACCAGGAGCTTCTTACACCGAGCACATACCCATAACTTTTGTCTAATTGGCAGATATTCATACATGTTACACTCAGTGCAATACAGCGAATAGCTTCCAACCCCCTGCTGGCATTCTACCATCATAATTGCCTTTTTATTATTTAGGGTGTGTGTGTTTTTTTTAATCCCCTTTTTATAAATCTTCCTATTTATGTAGATTTGTTTGTGGAAAGTATGCTTACCCTTTTAGGGACGTGGAGAGACTAGCACTCTCGCTTCCTCCCCCTGCTGCTGAACTTGCACATCAGCTAAACTCACTTGTTTATTCCCTCATTTCTCCCTCTTCAGTTGAAAGCTCCGATTAGAAGCAATTTATTATTTATTTTAACTAATCGTTGAAAAAAAATAGCTCTGTTGCTGGCATCAGTGCAATAAACACACAGTTGAGGGTTCTTGGGAAAGTAATACAATGATTGGAAAGCTGCCAGTTTGGGCATCATTACAACGGAGTCATTAAATTAAAAACCATACACACACACACAAAATTCATCTTAATTCAATTTCAGTGCTGTTGCCAAAGCGATTAAAGTCATTTTCAGTTTCTTGAAAGATATTCCAGTGACAACATGAAAACTTAAGCTCAACACTTCATGGAAGAGATTGTTTTGAACAAGCTTCTCTCCAGGTATTTTTAAGCACAATCATTTCTTGGGGAGGCTTCGGATGTGACATAGAAGATCTCTAGAAATGCAGGCCTTTGTTAGCTGAAGGACAGCTTCTTCTAAAGGACTCCAGTATGCCCATTGTCGTACTCGGGCAAGGTCTCCTTGCCATGCCCCCACGGAGAGCATCCAGCTTGCCTTCAGCTAGAATCCTTTTCACGGATGGCTCCCGCACTGGTACGGTTGACAGGCCTCGTGCTATGGCGGAAAACCTCCTACCAGCAACCCTCTCCTCCTACTGCTGCTCCAAGAAAGATAAACAAATTGTCATTGGGCTGAGAGGGTGCCGTCACTTCCAGGGAAAACCCAGAAGTGGCATCAATCCTCTCTAGGGATTGACAGAAACTCTATGGTTTTAGGTTACATTGTCCCTGTCAGCACACACACCCATGTCCTCCCAGGCTCCCACCAGCTGCCAGGCTATGGCTGGCAACATGACTTTTACGCAAGTGGGGGCTTCTGCATCCAACCACTGTGCTCACCCCTCCTCCAGGCTAAGGAGCTTTCCTCCAATTTAAGTGACTCTTCCTTGAAGGAATGGCATGGCTTTTCCCAGCATTGCTGGACTCTAGAACCCTGTTGCTGTCCCAGGTCCTGCCAGCTTCTCCTTAAGGCACAGTAGGGACCGAACCATATCACTGGACTCCGGGGTGGCAGCAGGCCCATACCCATGATTGTGTGGCTTGTGGGGAAAAAAAATTCTGGTGGGGCTGGTGGGGCTGCCATTGTTTGGTGCAGAGCCAGTTTGGTGTAGTGGTTAAGTGCGCGGACTCTAATCTGGGAGAACCAGGTTTGATTCCCCACTCCTCCACTTGTACCTGCTGATTTGACCTTGGGTCAGTCACAAGCTCTGGCACAGCTGTCCTTGAAAAAGAGCAGTTTGTGTCAGAGTTCTCTCAGCCCCACCCACCTCACGGGGTGTCTGTTGTGGGGAGGGGAAGGGAAAGGAGTTTGTAAGCCGCTCTGAGACTCCAAGTGAAGGGCGGGGTATAAATCCAATCTCTTCTATGTTGTGGGGAGGGGAAGGGAGAGGTGTTTGTAAGCCACTCTGAGACTCTAAGTGATGGGCAGGGTATAAATCCAAAATCATCTTCATCATCTTCATCATCTTCATCTTCATCTTCATCTTCATCATCATCTTCTTCTTCTTCTTCTTCTTCTTCTTCTTCTTCTTCTTCTTCTTCTTCTTCATCAGCTCCAATCTACTGTGAAACCCGACTGCCAATGGTCACCCCTCTCCCCTCCTACCTGCAAGATTTAAAGGGCCCTGGTCACCCCTCTCCCTCCTCCCTGCAAGATTTAAAGGGC
This sequence comes from Gekko japonicus, assembly GCF_001447785.1. Taxonomy (NCBI): domain Eukaryota; kingdom Metazoa; phylum Chordata; class Lepidosauria; order Squamata; family Gekkonidae; genus Gekko; species Gekko japonicus. The sequence goes on from NW_015175973.1 coordinate 1,918,683, forward strand.
CCTTCAGCTGATCAGCAGGGAGCACGTGGCCCGCCGATCAGCTGGAAGGCCCTTTAAATCTTGCAGAAGGGAGGAAGAGAGATGTGCACCATCCTCTGCTTCCTCTCCAAAGCATTTAAAGGATCCCTTTAAATGCTTTTGAGAATAAGCGGAGGCATGCATGCATTCCCCACTTCTTCTCAAAAATATCTTGTGGGGCTGGCCCTTTAAGGAAGGGGGTGGTGCCCCCAATAGCTATGGGCCAGGGTGGCAGGAAGTTGCCCCCTATCAGCTGGCCTCGATAAGTGTGGGGCTGGACTCCATTACATAGGGAACCATCCTCTGCTTAGCCCCAGATCAGAACTATGATAAAAATAGGTGTTCTCCAATATGAAAACCCCCACGCTGATTTTCATTTTCCCATGTTTTGGGCACATCATGAAGGATAACATTTCTCATCAGTTGAGCAGCTGTAGTCAAACCCACCTGCACATGGCCAGCTGACTTTCATTTTGAATTAATACCACAGCCATTAAGCCCAGAGGTGATCTGACACTTGCCAAACTGTAAGCAGAGGTACCCTAAAACACAGCCCCAAGGGAGGTAATGAAATAGCCTCACTTATTCTCAGGAGAGAATGAATGTTTGGGAGGAGGCATCCCTCTTTGAGTAACTATTTCCCTGTCCAAAATACAAATGTTGACTTGGGAAAAGTGAAATTTGCAACCACGTGGCTCTGTTCTGTTCTCTTTTGCAGCTTCAGATTCCCTCTAACTTCCACTAACAGATCTAATTATTTTGTTGTTGTTGGAGACATTAACTTGTCAGGCTGTTGGGGGGGGGGAGCAGGCAGATACAGCCAAATACAAATAGTTATAAATGACACTTATTCCACGGTTCCAATAATAAACACACTATGGTGGCACGACAAAGGTGATAATTACACATTTGTCATGTAATTTCTCAAAGGCTCTGAAGAGGAGGCGGCAAGGCAAATCAATGCTAATATGTATTCATGGCACACAAAAGAGGGGGGGAGGCAAGAAACCGTAAGGTGAACCTAATGTGAAGGTGAAACCTTATTGCAATCTCCTCTTGTTCTCGTGTCAGTTGTCTGTGCAAGGTCACCATATTGCACCTGCTTTGCACATGCAGCACAAAAAGATGAAAAGAGAGTAGGGCTGACAGCTCCAGCTTGGAAAATACCTGGAGATTTGGGGGTGGTGCCTAGAAACGGCAGAGTTTGGGCAGGGGAGGGAACTCAGCGAGGATGTGATGCCATAGACTAGGGATGGGCACAAACAGACAGTTTGCGGACAAAAGTTCATAAACTTCCATGAACTTTTAAAGCCGTTCATAGCAGTTCATGGTGGTTTATGGGACTGCACAAGATAGCCTGAAACAGTGCATCCGTTTTTTTAGGCTGTCTTCGGCAGTCCCTTTAAAGTACAAGACAGCCCAAAACAGTTGAGCAGCATGGAGCAAGTTGCTCCCCATCACTCAGCTGTTTTTCAGGCTCTCTGCAAACTATGTTGAAAGGGACCGTGGTCCATTTCAATGGGGTTTGTAGGGCCACAAACAGGTTTGGTTACCAAACAAACCTCCTGGCTCAGTCGTGGTTCAGTTCATGGTTTGCCCACAAACTATTAACCATACTGCATTTTCCTGGTTCATGCCTATCCCTACCATAGACTCCAAAGCTGCTGTTTCCTCCAGGGGAACTGATTTCTGTTGTCTGGAGAACTTCAGACTCTACCTGGAGGTTAGTATGCCTAAGAGAGAGTCCAGTAGTAGTAGAACAAACTATACCAATTAAGACCGCAGAATGATGGCCCTGACCTGGATAGCCCAGACAAGCCTGATTTCGTCAGATCTCGGAAGCTAAGCAGGGTCGTCTCTGGCAAATACTTCGATGGGAGACCTCCTTGGAATACCAGCAGTTGGGTGGTGGGGGCAGGTTTTATTCAAACACTTTTCTGCAACTCAAATGGTAAAAGGGTTGGAACCAATGTTCCCTCTAAGCTGTGGAGTCTTGTGAGCAAAGATTCTACTTTGTGAGCGACTGGCATTAAAGTTCTGAGCGAGCAATTGGGCTGCTGCATTAAATCAGTGTGCTCTGGAGCCATCCCTTCCTGAGCTGAGAAAAAAATCTGTGAGCCAGAGGCTAAAAAACTGTGAGCTAGCTCACACTAACTCAGCTTAGAGGGAACACTGGTTGGAACACTTTCCCTATGAGGAAAGGTTAAGGCGCTTAGGGCTCTTTAGCTTGGAGAAACGACGACTGAGGGGTGACATGATTGAGGTTTATAAGATTATGCACGGGAAAGAGCAGGTAGAGAAAGAGGTACTTTTCTCCCTTTCTCACAATACAAGAACTCGTGGGCACTCCATGAAACTGCAGAGCGGTCGGGTTAGAACGGATAAAAGGAAGTACTTCTTCACCCAAAGAGTGATTAACACATGGAATTCACTGCCACAGGAAGTGGTGGCAGCTACAAGCATGGACGGCTTCAAGAGGGAATTAGATAAGCATATGGAGCAGAGATTCATCAGTGGCTATTAGCCACAAGGTATAGATAGGGGCTCTGGGGCAAGTGATGCTCTGTCATCTTGGTGCTTGGGGGGGGGGGTCAACAGTGGGAGGGCTTCTAATGTCCTGGCCCCACTGGTGGACCTCCTGATGGCACTGGTATTTCTGGCCACTGTGCACAATACCCCCCAAAGACTGCAGAATAATGGAGGGGTCCCATTTTTAGTGCTCACCTAAATAAAAAGAGTGATGTTTTAGAAATGTATAGAATTAAGGACCTAAAACCTAAATATACAGGCCAAATAATGCTACTTCTGAATTCAAAATTTTAAAAACAACAAATATTAACACATATATGAAAATACATGTATTTTAATGTGTGAACTAGCCCTGAGTGAATTTGCAGGAGAGGTGAGATGCCACCATATACCAGCCTATGTTTTCTTAACTTTTATGTACTTAGTTTGATTTGCTTGGAATTAAGATCCCTCCTCCTTTTCTCAGTTAGAAACTTATAGTATAAACAGGGGTCATTTCGTAGAAAAAAGAGGTGCATGAGCTCATTAGCATAACTCATTAGCATAACTTATTTGCATATGCCACACACCCTGACATCACCGGAAGTGTGTCAGAAGGCAACACCCACCGCTCAGGCTCCACTGGACTGTTTTGGATTGCTAGCTAATGGGGGGGGGGACGTGCAGATCTGTCCTCGCAGAGGAGGGAGAGCTTGTACCTGAATAAAACTTGGTCTTAAAGGTGCCACTGGACTGTTTTGGACCGAGGGGCTGGGGGCCTCTGCAACTTACCTGGCTGCTTCTTGCTCTGACTGAGGGCCGCTGGGAGCAGGGGGTGGGGCTTGTTGCATGTGCCCGCCCCCTGGGCTCTTTACTGCCGGAGCTCCGCTCCTGTGCGCTCCTGCAGGAAATGTCCCCTGAATAAGTCTAAGAGCACTTGCTTGGAACTGACACCTGAATAGGATTCTGAGCAGACCTGCTTAAGATTGCTCTCTTCAACTGTCACATTTTTATATGACCTCTTCTCCAAGAAACTAAGGATGGTTACTTAGGGCTTTCTTCCCCATCATTTATTCTAGTCAGCCCTATGCGGTAGGTAGCTTGGGAGAGACTGACAGGTGGTGAGGGGGCTGGAACACAAGGCTCCCAGATCCTAGTCCAGTATTCTAACCACCACACCACAGTGACAGTGATGGCAAATCCACATAGGCCAGGAAAGATCTAAAATATGAATGTCTCTCTGTGACAATGAGCAAGCACAGAATGAGAAATGTGAATACAGAAAAGGGTGCACAGGTATTTTCACTGTGGTTTTTGAACATAACCAATGGGGTTGGGGGTAACAGCCATACACTTTTGGAGATGGATAATTTCCCTAGTGCAAGATCCATTGATATGTCAATTCAGTGAAAGAAGCAATTAAAAACTTCTGTGATATCGATCTGCATGAGATGAAAGGTGCAGAATTCCCCAACCTGGCTCTTACCAAGGGCCAGGAGTATCAAACACAGCATACCTATTCTGATACATCTGCAGTAATAGGCCCAGAAAATAGGGTCCAGTGGAAATGGCTGGCTGTTACTTTGAAAGCCCTCCATTGTGTCAACCCTGATTAACATAGAAGAGAGAGTAAACACTTAGACAAACCTCCCCAGTCCAATAGATTTGCTAGGAAATAGAACAGAGGCCCCGGTCACATGGGCCACGTGGGGAGGGGGCGTGGCTATTAGCTCCGTTGCAATTTGAGCCGCTACAATGCAATCAGACACGACGGTGGCAAACCACATTGTTTTCGTCGGCGCGTGGTTCTTGCCGTGCTTCAACGGGGAAAAAGGAGCGCGCTGGGGAGATCAGACAGAGACAGTCCATCTGCGGCCCGTGGCAAACTGTTTGCTAGTAGCTTGTGGGCGGTACCTTTTAACTCCGGATCTTCAGCGGTAAGCTACGGGCTGGGGACGGGCGGGCAATGCTTACCAGATGTTTCCGTATAATCGCGCCCATTTAATCCGCCCGGCAGTCGTGCCTCTCCTGAGGCAAATTATCCGTGTGACCGGGACCAGAGCCTTTTTCAGGGTGGGGGGGGGGTATTTTTGCATTTGTGTGTATGTGTGCCCATGCCGGGAAGTCATGGCGACTTCTGGTGGCTCCTCCTGGGGCATGGAGGACGTTCAGAGAAGTAGCGTGATAGCCTGCTTAGTTTCCGAGATCTGACGAAATCAGGCTTGCCTGGGCTATCCAGGTCAGGGCGAATGGTGCCTTTTTTGTGGTGTTGCCAATTCTACAAAGAGATCTCCCTGGGAAAAGGTTGAGTCCTATGCATACAGATACAGGTGCACCATTTCCTGTCCATTCATCTTTATTGCTCACAGACCCATAAGTCATAAGCAAAGATACGGGTGCTAAATCACCTTGCTCGCTGCCTGCTACCACCAGCTCATTCCTTTTGCTGTTTACCAGGGTCTTTTGGAACTAACGATTTGGAGCAAAATCAGCAGTAAGTTCTCCTGACCCATCTGCACAAGCAAGTCTCATCCACCTTGTTGCGACTGGTGCCAGAGACCTTCCTACTGGTTTGTGCCCTTGATGTTCCCTTATTGCTGCAGCTGCAGTTATTATATTCAGCCATTTCTTCTCATTGGTTCTTTGATTTGGGTTTCATGGTTTTAAATGTTTCCTTTTCACTTGGGGAAATACTCCTGGAAATGCCACTAAAAATGTTGTAAACAAGCACACAAAGCATAGCTTAAGTAGTGCGGGAGCTTCCATCACTGGTGGGAAACCATCCTGGTGTAGCTTTTTTTAATCTGTGCCAAGATTGATTGATTGATCAGCCACAGAATCTTAGAATCATAGAGTTGGAAGGGACCTCCAGGGTCACCTCGTCCAACCCCCTGCACAATGCAGGGAATTCACAAATACCTCCCCCCTACACATCCCCAGTGACCCCTGCTTCATGGCCAGAAGAGAGCCAAAACCCCCCACAAACCCTCCAGGATCCCTGTCCAAACTGGCCTGGAGAGCAATTGCTTCCTGACCCCAAAGTGGCGATCAGCATTTCCCTGGGCATGTAAGAAAGGGCCATGAAAACTAAGCACTGATGCAACCCTTCCTGCCCTCCCTCTCATGATCTGCCTAAGTTCACAGTATCAGCATTGCTGTCAGATGGCCATCTAGCCTCTGTTTGAAAACCTCCAAAGAAGGAGAGCCCACCACCTCCCGAGAAAACCCATTCCACTAAGGAACCTCTCTGTCAGGACGCTCTCGAAAGTGCCTTTGATTTAATTTCAACCCCTTGGTTCTGGTCCAACCTTCTGGGGCAACAGAAAACAACTCCACACCATCCTCTATATGGCAGTCACTCAAGTACTTGAAGACGGTTATCATATCACCTCTCAGTCATCTTAAAGCATTTATATGCTGTCTTCCCTCTTGGTTCAAGACAATTTACAATAATAGTTAAGACATGCCAGCTAAAACAAACAAACAAAAAAAAGCCCCAAATTCCTCCCCCCTCCCCCCAAAAAAGATGCCTACCAATTCATACTCTCCCAAAGTCTTGGCAAAGAGGCAGGCCTTGCAGGGCCTCCTGAAATCTCTGAGGAGGGGAGCCCTCTCATTTCTTCAGGGAGCCTATTTCCCCCCAATGCCAGACAGGCCACCCTAAGTGGTGGGATAGCCAAGAGCTGTCTGCTTGATTGCCATAGTTGGAGTACAAGGACATATGGAAGGAGATGGTCCTTCAAATATGTGGGTTGTAGGTCATGAAGAGCTTTAAAAGCCACAACCAGCACCTTGAATTGATCTCAGCAACAGACTAGTAGTCAATGCAGCTGTTTCAAAATGGGCAACATATAGAGGAATGTCACATTACCCTTTTTAACCCGTTTTGAAGCCGTTTTTGATCCGTCGTGGAGGGCTGCCATTTCACACATGGCTTTCCCCTTCCGGTAAAGAGCTGGATCTGAAGCAGTTTGCCATTTCAGACTGCACCGCTTTTCCCCGCTCGCCCCCCCCCGCTGTTTTTTGCCCGTGTGGGTGATCTCTGTTTTTTAAAAAAAGTTCGCTTTAGAGCGCTATAGTGCTACAGTGCCATACACTCCAGGCATTCCAAAGGGGTTGATATAATGCTGTTGCGTTATACCGTTATAGCGCTATAGCACTATAAAGCAAACGTTCCCAAAAAAAAAGCCGAAGGGCTGGAAAAAGTGCATCGGAACTGAGAGAGGAAACTGAAGACTACTTGGAAGCGGTTGACAGGTAAAATGCTTCAGCCCCATTTCCTAAACAGGACAGAAGCGTTTGTGTGTGAAATTACAAATATATTCCAGTAGGGAACCTGTTCTAAAACGGTTCTGTCTGAAATGACAGAACAGAAACCGTTTGGGAACCGTTCCTCTTCTGGATTATATCGTTTCTCTGAAATTCCTCAAATTCTCAGTGGAATGAGTGAGAGAATAGAACCCTGTTGCACCCCACAAGACACATTCCACACAGTGTATTCTGCACCTCTAGTGGAGACTCATCCCTAGGCAATGAAGGTTTTTTGAGCAGAAGCCTAATGCCTCCTTCAAAGGCCTAGGGAGAGCCCCCTCAATAGAGGAGGAGTTGATGATTCTCGGCCCCATCACACTGGGGGGGGGGGAAGGTGCGGCTGAAGAGCGGCTTTTTTGAGCCGCATCAAAAGAGACGCGCGGCGGTGGGATCAGACAGATCCCCCGAGCCGCCGCACAGTTGCTCCCTGGCATGATCAGATGCCGGGGGGAAGCCACAGATTGGTGAGCGAGGCAGCCCACTGTGCATGTGCACACCTGCACAGTTTGCCTGGGGGGCTCGCATGCTGACGTAGACGGGCACACCTGCAATCACACGGCCACCCCCGCTGCAGATTTTCAGGTGAGTAGTAGTGTTTTGTAGGGTTTTTTTTGATCCGCATCTTTGGCTGGAAGAGACGGATCGGGGACGGGTGCGCGCCACTTCCCAGATGTTGCGGTGTGATCGCGCCCACTTGATGTGCCCCCGATCTGTCCCTCTCACAGACCAAAGCCTCCCGTGTGATCGGGGCCTTCACTAACAGCTCCAATACCTTTTCCCAGTGACATTTTAGACGTCAGGATGAGTTTCTGTCCACTCCGGTGCACAGACAGTGGCCCTCACATTCACAAAGACCCCGTCAGCATCCATAGCAACATGAGCTTCAGTCAAGCAAGCCAGAATGATCTGCCCCTCATGTGACACGTTGGATCTTGTTAAGAGCTTATCTTTTGCAGGCCTGGCATTGAGCAACAACAAGGTCAAAGTAGAGCCACCTAACAGAGCCTCCCCACCCACATTTTGAGAGATGGGATGGACCAACATGGTGACTAGGTCTCCCAATGAGTTCCAGGAATCATTTGTTTTGGATCAATGCACTGGCCTTTAAGATGAAAGCCTTCTGAATTCATTGTAACCTCTTATTTCCTCTCAGGTGCCTGGATCCAACCATTCCTGGGGTTGCTGTACTTAGGGTTGCCAGCTCTGGGTGGGGAAATACCTGGAGATTTTGGAAGTGGAGCCTGGGATGGGCAGGGTTTGGGGAGAAGAGGGACCTCAGCAAGTTAAAACACCATAGAGTCCACCCTCCAAAGCAGCCATTTTTTTTACAGAAATCAAATGTGATAGCGGGAGATCTCGAAGCCCCATATGGAATTTCGTAACCCTAGCCATACAGAGGGGTTGGGGCTAGAGTGAGAAAGGATGAAGGGGGTTCAGGGGTCATTTCCTACAGGAGGGCACAGGAGCAGAGTTCCGGCAGTAAAGAGCCCAGGGGGTGGGCACATGCAACAAGCCCTGCCCCCTGCTCCCAGCAGCCCTCAGTCAGAGCAAGAAGCAGCCAAGTAAGCTGCAGAGCCCCCCCGGCCCCCTGGTCCAAAACAGTCCAGTGGCACCTTTAAGACCAAGTTTTATTCAGGTACGAGCTCTCCCTCCTCTGTGAGGACAGATCTGCATATTCCCCCCCCCCAATAGCTAGCAATCCAAACCAGTCCAGTGGAGCCTGAGCGGTGGGTGTTGCCTTCTGACACACTTCCGGTGATGTCAGGGGGTGTGACATATGCAAATAAGTTATGCTAATGAGTTATGCTAATGAGCTCCTGCACCTCTTTTTCTACGAAATGACCCCTGGGTAAGATTACTCTTTCCTCAAAGTGCAGCTCTACTGAAAGAAGAGGGAAGTTTCCTTCCTCCATTCATCAACTTGCATGGTTATGACTCTGCAGAGATCCCACAACCCCAGGAATAATCTTTCTGGGGTGGGGAGGAGGCTACAGGAGTGGGGAAGAACATTGGAAGACTGTGTAAATTCTGTGCACAAAGAGTTGGAACCGTGCCTTCTTCCCCACTGAATCCCAGGAGGAGGAAGGGTGGACGGTTATAGACAGAAATGTCCATTCCACTGAAAGCAATGATGAACGACTTACGATTAACTCATCTGAACATGTGCGACCACATTGCTGAAGAATCTGACCAAAACTACACAGCCCAATTTGTAACTGAAAAGCAGTCTACAACCTGGAAATCGGCATGGTTTTTAAGTTTTACCAAGGATTAATCGAACCTTGGCCCATAAACTAAGCCACTTTAAAAATATATATATCACTTTCCTTGCACAAGATATTTACAGGCCTTTGCCAGTGCATTGCAGCTAGCTGTGATTCCTCCCCTTTTGATATATTGGAGGAGTCAGGATAAATCCCAGCTGACAAACTTCCTGTCATCTGGCACAGCCAGCCACTCTCCCTGGCTCCTCTGAATGACTTACCAGCTCCATTAAAAAAAAAAAAAACAACCTTATATATTAAAGACAAAAGCTCATAATCCTGGGGTCACAAAGAACATAGTGTTGTGTGGCTCCCACACAGACTTTGGATAAACTTCCTGGGCCAGGCTGATCCTGCCCCAACTTGTGCTTTCTCCACCAGGTTTGGTGTAGCAGTTAGGAGCACAGACTCTAATCTGGGAGAACTGGGATTGCTTCCCCACACCTCCACATGCAGCTGTTGGTGTGACCTTGGGTCAGTCACAAGTTCTTGCAGAGCTGTTCTCTCACAAGCAGTTCTCGAAAAAGCTCTCGCAGCCCCACCTAGCTCACAGGATGACTGTGGTGGGGAGGGGAAGGAGATTGTGAGCTGCTCTGAGACTCCTTCAGGTAGTGAAGGGCGGGGTATAAATACAATCTCCTCCTCCTCCTCCTCCTCCTCTTCTTCTAATTTTGTCTTGCATTTTCCTGTCTCTTGACATTTCTCCATTCTTCAGCCCTCCTCCTTCTTCATCCAACATTTCTTCTGGCTTCTTTTTCTCAGTGTATTGCCTACTCTGCAATTTTCCTTTATTCACATTGTCTCCAGGTTCCCTAACCTGCTTCAAAATGCTACTCTGGTTCCTAAGGCCTATGTCAGGTTTTAACTTGCTTTGCCGAAAGCTTTCATTTCTCAATAGGTGCTACAAACATTTTGAAAGTTTCATCCCCTGAGAAGTCGGAGTGTTTGTGAGCATTCCATGCCACCACCCCTGCTTTAAGGTAAAGGTAAAGGTTTCCTTGCTCGAAAGCCAGTCAAATCCGACTCTAGGGTTGCGGTGCTCATCTCCGTTTCAAAGCCGAAGAGCCAGCGCTGTCCGAAGACGTTTCCGTGGTCATGTGGCTGGCATGACTAAACACCAAGGCGCACGGAACGCTGTTACCTTCCCACTCTGGCTTCTTTTTCTCAGTGTATTGCCTACTCTGCAATTTTCCTTTATTCACATTGTCTCCAGGTTCCCTAACCTGCTTCAAAATGCTACTCTGGTTCCTAAGGCCTATATCAGGTTTTAACTTGCTTTGCCGAAAGCTTTCATTTCTCAATAGGTGCTACAAACATTTTGAAAGTTTCTGCCCCTGAGAAGTCGGAGTGTTTGTGAGCATTCCATGCCACCACCCCTGCTTTACTTAAGTCCAAAACAAATGGAAGCAGGTTCAATAGAATTACAGTGCAATCCTGAACAGAATTATATCCACTGAAGTCAGTGGGTTTAGTCAGCGGGACTTTTTTTAGGATTGCACCGATAGTCACATAATCTAAATTAGATTGTATCTGTGGCAGTGAAGCTCCTGTCCCTGTTTGACTGTTCAGGTATGATGGTATAGAATGAATTCCTTAGAACACGTCAAAGCAGACCAGGATCTAGTTGGAACCCTAGATGAAATTCACTGATTTGGGGCACTGATGTTCTTGGGATTAACTGAAGGATTTGAATCTAGTGTTTCCTTTGCCTTTAAGTGATTTTATGTACCAGGTTGACATCTCTTTCCTGTTGCAAGATACCAATCCAGCCAGGGAACCCTTGTGCAAAAGGCTGATGATATTTTCTGTGTCTGTGACTGCAAAGTCCTTGGGAAGGTTGAAAGGAGGGCACTGGAAATGAAACCGCTGCTAAGAGCCATTACGGAAGAGGTTTTGATACGCTGGCTGGAGGTATGCCGGGTGGCCTGGGAAGGGGAGAAGGAGTTGCTGAATGATAAGGGCATCACACCTCTGTTCATGCAAGTATGATTTCATTTACATAATGAACAGAAAAAATGAAGCAGAACATGTCGAAGGAATCCATCACAGTAGCAGGAGCAGCATCCTTGTCAGTTGACTTTACCAGAGATCATAGGATCAGTTCAGAAATCACAGCTCTGGTATTGTTTTGGCAGTTTCTCTGTGCAGAATCTGCCACAAGGACGGGCAATATGTGTATGTACATCATGTGGGTGAATGCTGTGCCAAGAGAAGAGAACAGTTTCAAGGAATGGTCGTTAATAGGGATGGGTACAAACCTAAAATTTCCAGTTTGGTTCAAGGTTCGAGGCGGTCTGTGGTAGCAGATCTTCTAGTTAAAGGGATTCCCCGCCCAGTTGGAAAGGGAGATAGCACAAAGAGTGGAGTGATCCCTGGTGTGTTTAGAGAAGGAATCTGGGTACTTGGTAGTGTATCCCTGCCTTCTGGAACCTGAAGAGTCAGTTAAACTCAAGAAAGTGAAACTGGAGTGCTTAGGAAACTCAGAAACCAAAGCCTCTCATCTCTAAAATTCTAATAGGTTGAATGTCCATTTGCATTTTTAAATCAGTTTTGAAACTGATTTAAAAATGCAAATGCAGATTTGACCTAAGACTGTGTGAAAAGCGTTAAACTCTCTCTTGCTGGAAATATATGAACTGGAGTTTGTGATTATACGAAGTTATCTCAGAGTTCATTACTGATTTACCTCAGAAATTTTATCCCTGATTTCTCCTGACTTTCCCCCCTCAATGTAGAATAAAATATTTTGTTTATTTCTGAACTTTTAAAAAGCCTCTCATGTTTCATTTTCAGAAGTTTAAGTTAAGAGGTTGATATTGTCTCTTCCCTCAAGTTCCTGGGCTAAGCCAGCATCAAAATACAATTAAGTGAAAGGGCAGGACATCCATATATCTTCAGATAAGAAGAATATAAAGGGGCTGCTCAGTCTGAAAGGAAGAAAAAACAGAGGGATGATCCTGTATCTGAGTGAGGGAATTGGGTCAGGTTGTCATACAAGCTTTTAAGGACTCTATTTCAGAATAGCAAAACACACTGAGATCCATTTTTTGAGCATGGTAGAAAGACCCCCAGTGTGGGTTCTGGCATAATTTCCAAAATGTAAAAATGTAATTTCAGAATTAAAGCAGAAATCCTTGTGCCATTGCTCATATTAATGACATGAATGAACAGAAGAAGAAGAGAAGAGATTGGATTTATGTCCCACCTTCCACTCAGAGTCTCAGAGTGGCTTACATACCTTTTCCCCTTCCCTTCCCTTCCCCACAACAGACACCCTGTGACATGGGTGGGGCTGAGATAGCTCTTTCAAGAACAGCACTGACAAAACTATGGCTTGCCCAAGGTCATCCAGCAGCTGCAAGTGGAGGAGAGGGGAATCAAACCCAGTTCTCCCAGATTAGAGTCCGCACACTTAACCACTACACCAAACTGGCTCACTATACCAAGCAGGAAAAACATTGTGGTATTTTGCAAGTGGGGTCCCATGTCAAAAGCCTATACTGGGATCCCCCGAAATATTGCTGGGACTTGATTCACAAGTGAACATTATATTCAAGAGGGTGAAGTCATGCAATAGAAATGAGCTTTCTAGAAATCATAAATGACTGTGCACTGGAGCACAGCAACTCTGGCTTTAGTTCTGAGTGGGGCTCAAGACCTAGTATAGTATGTAAATGGTGTTGCACTGATTAGGAACAGTGACTACAACACATTGAAGTTCAGCATTTATTAGGGATGCTGACTTCCAGGTGGGATGGAGATCCCCTGGAGTTACAGCTGGTCTTCAGGCTACAGAGGTCAGTTCCCCCGGAGAAACTGGATGCTTTGGAGGGTTGACTCTGTGACATTGTACCCCAATGAGGTCAATGCTGGCTTCCCCACAATCAGAGTCAACAAGGACATGTCTGGGGGCCCGGCAGGAGGCAATGCAGCAGTAGCCAGGCAGAGCAGGCTAGGGATGGGCATGAACTGGGGAAAAAATGCAGTTTGTGTCCCTTTGTGGTTTATGGCCGAACCACAAACTGAATCGAACCAAAGGTTCATTCCCAAAACGAACCAGTTCGTGGCCCTGCAAGCCTCACTGAAAGGGACTGGAGTCTCTTTTAACGGGGTTTGCAGGAAGCCCAAAAAACAGCTGAGCAGTGGGGAGCAGCTTGCTTCCTGCTGCTCAGCTCTTCTGGGCTTTCTTGTGCAGTCCCTTTAAACTTTACTCCCAGCTGGTGGCCAGGGGGGGACCTGAGAACCTTGGTTGCACATCGGAATGTTCCCCATATATATATAGAAAAAATCCATGTCAGAGAGAAAGGGTCATCCTGGTCCATATGTGGGTTTTTTTAACCTGTGCCCTGAAATAGTGCTGTCCAAGTACATCTGTACTGCCTGATTCTGTGGAGTGTGTACTATGGGCCTTAAGAAATGACAAGTGTTTGCTAAGTTGAAGGGAACCAATACACCATGGAAGCAAAAGAAGCTTTGTTTTGCAACAGCTAACAAAAGCATTTGATTGTATTAAACCAGCACCCTAATGCGAAGGACTTTCATTTGTAAATTGGCGAATGTTTCTACGATGCAATTGCTTCTCTTATAAATTATATGCAGTGTTTTCTATAATCACAGTGTTGTTATAAACACATCACTGTGCCATTGATTCTTCCAATCGATGCATCTCAGATTTTAATTTTCTGATTACAAAGACTTCGGAAGATAGGGAAATTAGCAACAGAACAGCTTATTTCAAGCAACAACAAGCCAAGTCCAAAATCTGCATTCCATTGGCTATACTTGCATCAGTATTACAGTACATTACAGTACAGGCCCCCACAGAACACGAACGAGGCAGCTCGACTCTTTGTCCAATCGGCTCCAGTCTTCGTTGCACGTCATGTTCTCCAGGCACTGGTCTCCATACTCAGGCTCACCACTCGCTGCTTTGCCACCATCTTCGCCTTATCGTCATCGATTTGTCTCCATACTAAGGCTCACTGCTCGCTGCTTCGCCACCATCGATTCAACACCATTGCCGCTGCTTTTTAATACCGATCATGGAGGAAAGATGCCCCTCACTCGTACGGAGCAGCTACCCATTTACCTACTTGCCCATACAGGCTATCGGACTGCTGGGTGGGTGGGAGCTGGGACAAAGGGCTGGGAGCTCACCCCGGCCGCGGTGGGACTCAAACTGCCGTTGGCAGTTCGGCTAGATTAACCTGCAGGCTTTTTAACGCCATGCACCACTGCTCCCATAGCAGCCAATATGATATGCATTAAGGTTGCCAATCCGAGAGATTGTCTAGAAAACAGCTGCTTTGGAGGGCATTAAACCCTCTGCTCAAACCCCATCATCCCCGGACTCCACCCCAGGAATTTCCCTACCCAGAGTTAGCAACTCTTCCTTATGCTTCCATCTTCTATTTGGAGAATGTGCTAAATGGATCAATGACAGTACACCCCCAAATCAGATCTTTGACCTGAATCCCTAAATTTGTTCTCAAAACAGGTCCAAAGATTCAGTTTGCTGGCCAATTCATCTGTCCCTAAATCAGCTTGCATAGCTGCAGTGGTTCCATTGCTGTGCTCTAGCTAGTTGTATGTCTGTTTCTGGGCACAGTTCAAAGTGATCGTTCTTACCTATAAAGCTGCATGTGCCATGGGACTGGGTAAATAGAAGGATGTCCTTCTTCCACACTATCCACCCACCCCACAAGTTAAGATCCTCCTTGCAAGCCCTGCTCTGTGTGTGGTGTTGCCAGCTCCTAGTTGGGAAATACCTGGAGATTTTGGGGGTGGAGTTTGAAGAGGGTAAGGCTTGGGGAGGGGTAGGACTGCAATGGGGTATAATGCCATAGAGTCTACCTTCCAAAGTGTCCATTTACTCCAGGCAGGGAGCTCTGTCTATGTCTGGTTAATTGCTACTGCATTCCTTTCTGTGCTTTTTCTGCTTTGCGCCGAAATGCTTATCTCTACAGATGTGCAGGAGGGAATTGTATTGTCTAGGTTTTTCCTAGGTGCCATGGGAGAGTGTTGGTTCTCAGCTTTAGCTACCTAACGGTCTCCAAGCTTTATCCAGTGCGCGGGAGAGTGCCTAATTGGCCAGTGCTTTGTGGGGGGGTGCATACGAATACCCTATATCCTATTATATACCCTATATCCAAGGGGCCGCTGCCATTCTTAACAGTG
>NW_015175974.1:0-1306 GCF_001447785.1 Gekko japonicus
TGGGACTTATCAGAGAATGAGCGGCATCATCTTTTCCATGGATGTACGTTTAAAATTGGATTGAAATTGCTTCAGAGGGCACCAAAGTCAGTGGCTTTGCAGAAGGAGCACCATTGGAGGACAAAAGGGCTTAGAGAAAGAGAGTCACAGCACAGGCTCTTAACAGCTGGCAGCAGGGGGAAATAACTCTCCACTGGTGTAGAGCTGTAAAATGAGTTTATATTTAGTTCTTTCAAGGAGAAAATTAACTACATTACAGTAAAGTCACTCAGTGCCTTCAGCTGTAAATGTGTGGACACTGTCTGATTCACAGGGAAATCATTTGGATGGTTTTCATGAAGATTCTTTATCAGAGTTAGCAAACGTGTTTGAAGCAAATGCTCTTGACCACCTGTTGTCTGGATCTCTGCCCCCCACAGGGTTTTTTCTTCTACGATGGTACACTCAGTCTGCTGAGATGATTGGCGGGCTCCATCATGAAGCTGTCCTTGTCTTGACTGTTGCTCCAGCTGCTCTTCAAAACCACATGACCTCCAATTTTCTAACTTGGCTCTCGACAGATTAATCTTCTCTTTCAGCTTCCTAGGATTCACAGTATTGGTAGAACAGAGGCTTAAATCTGCCTCTTGCAAGCAAGACTCAGGTTCAGCCTTATAATGCAAGCAAATTGCAGGTAAATGCTTTAGAGCAGAAGTCCATCAGTGGCTTTTAGCTACAAGGTATAGATAGGAACTCTCAGGCTGGGGCAAGTGATGCTCTGTATTCTTGGTGCTGGGGGGGGGCAACAGTGGAAGGGCTTCTAGTGTCCTGGCCCCACTACTGGACCTCCTGATGGCACCTGGTATTTATAGTGCTGGACTAGATGGGCCATTGGCCTGGTCCAGCATTGGCTTCTCTTATGTTCTAACTACTCATTTTTGTCATCAGCAAGCAGCTGGCATAGGGCCAGGAGGTGTGCACTCTGCCTTCTTGCCTGTAGTTCTGTTCTCAACCTCTGTTTGCAGTGCTGTAAGGGTGTAGGAGATACTGGTGGGCTGGGAATGGCTAACTGAGGTTCACCTGATGAATCAGGGCTGGAGGGTGTCGGTGGCTCTGCATCAAATGTTGGCTGTGAATCCTGACAAGTTTGCAGCTCATTTTCCTGCTGGTCAGCTTCTGTTAACTCAGGGCTGGCTACACAGGGCTTCTCTTCTCCTGAGGAGTCCTCTTCTCCTGAGGAGTCCTCGCTATCGCTGAGCCCTGGCTGACTCATGACAGATTGGGAGAATGATGTTGTAAGCTGTTCTGGGTCCCCACTGGGGAGAAA
>NW_015175974.1:7353-27459 GCF_001447785.1 Gekko japonicus
TCTAGGGTTGTGGCACTCATCTCCGTTTCAAAGCCAAAGAGCCAGCGCTGTCCGAAGACGTTTCCGTGGTCATGTGGCTGGCATGAATAAACACCGAGGCGCATGAAACGCTGTTACCTTCCCATCGAAGTGGTACCTATTTATCTACTTGCAATTTCTTGCTTTCGAACTGCTAGGTTGGCAGGAGCTGGAACCAGAGACAGGAGCTCACTCCATCTTGCGGCACACTCGGGTCTCGAACTGCTGAACTACAGACCTTCCTCAGCCTGCAGTTCAGCGTCTTAACCCCTTGAGCCACCGCAGCTCCTTGTCTCTTGGCTACTCCTCAATAATTTCCCTCAGTATCTTCCACAACCATTTCTCTTCCAGGGATGATAGATAATAACACCATGGTGTAGTACTTCCAGGGATGATAGATAGTAACACATGGTGTAGTCACAGACTAGGATGTCCTAGGGCAGTGATGGCGAACCTTTTAGAGACCGAGTGCCCAAACTGCGACCCAAAACCCACTTATTTATCGCAAAGTGCCAACGCGGCAATTTAACCTGAATACTGAGGTTTTACTTTAGAAAAAACAACTCATACATTAACTTAAGATGATCCAAACAAAGTAAGGAAAGCAATCCCAAATGCTTTCATTTACTTAAAATTATTTGGCAGAGAATTCGAGACTTTAATGACGGTCTGGGCCTGGCTGGGGCTATGGCACGTGTGCCCACAGAGAGGGCTCTGAGTGCCACCTCTGGCACCCATGCCATAGGTTCACCACCACTGCCCTATCTCAAGCAGCCAGAACTCTGCAACAATTCACCCACACACTCCCAAACACAGTCCCCCCACACAGTACCCTCTCAGCTAAATCACCTCAGCTGAAAGTAAATTAAAAACACTCACCTCTCTAGCAGCTCTATCTCCTGCTCCTTCTCAAAGCTCAGCTGGGTTAGTTCTGCTTCTGGCAAGGTGCTGCCTTAAATAGAAGTTTCCCTCAGCAGAGGGTGTAGCCAGCAGCTATTCAAATTCACCCAGGCACTCAATTACAGTCAAATAATGACCCTTTCACACCCTATCTCAAGCAGCCAGGACTCTGCAACAGCTCACAACTCACTCACACATTCTCAAACACAGTCCCCCCACACAGTACCCTCTCAGCTAAATCACCTCAGCTGAAAGTAAATAAAAAACACTCACCCCTCTAGCAGTTCTATCTCCTTCTCCTTCTCAGAGCTCAGCTGGGTCAGTATGTTTGTGAAGGCAGGAACAAACACACAAGTTACAATTTTCCTTTTGAACACTTGATAGGGATCACCCCTTTTAATAGGAGCTATTACCCCCAGAGAAGGATTACTGATCCCACTTCCCTAATTCAGGCTCCTTTTTGATCCTCTCATTCTGCTTACATGTACTTCACTGTGCTAGCTGCCACTCTCAGCTGTAGAATTCTATTTGAACCTCATGTGAAAGTTCTCAGACCAGGCTAACACATTAACTATTAACTATTCACTGTCATTACAATAACAGAGGAAGAAAGAAAGGGAGAGCTAAAGGACTTAACAGATAATGCAATAACATGAACTTTGTCCTTATTTTAAGTGGGAGTGAGGATTAAGGAGATGAACCAAAGGTTTCATGGGAGAGGTCAACTGAGGTGCATTTTGACAGAAGACAGTCAAGTGGCACCATATAAGGAATGGAGTTACTGGTCCTTCAGATGACAGTTCCTTTGCTGCTTGGGCACATGCCCAAAGAACAGCAAATAGGACAATGCAGGGGTCTGATGGCCAATCATACAAGATGTTGGAAGATTCATGTTTCCGGTATTTAAAAAAAAAAAATCATAGGGGTGACAAGGATCAAAGGAGTGTACCCATTCCTACCCTGCATGCTTTTGCCAACTGCAATTGACCCCACGAGGCTATTATTAGTGGAGGATAGGACAGAAAAGGGCAACCAAAGACCAAGTGTCCATCTTTCCCCCTTCTAAGGCTACAGCAGCCTGTGTGAAAGTGTCAGATTTGACTGACAGACCAAGTTGGGAAGACAGGTATTACTTCTCCCATGCTGCAGCTCAGATTCAAATCAATGGAAGAGGAAATCCTAGAATTTCAGTGTTCATTAAAACAAAAATTGGGGAGATCTGCCCATGGATCTTCTACCATAAGAGAAGCCAATGTTGGATCAGGCCAATGGCCCATCCAGTCCAACACTCTGTCACACAGTGGCCAAAAATACCAAGTGCCACCAGGAGGTTCACCAGAAAGAGTTGTAAGTATGTCATTGCAGGTATATTAAGAAGCAGGTATCTCTCCACTCTGTTTTTTCATTTTATGACAAGTTCAGAGTGCAAACCTATGCCTATCTCTTGTCCTACAAGTCTCACCACCTGCAGTGTGGACATGTAAGGCAACAGTGGCAGGGAGAAGACCCAGGTGTATGATGACTGCAGAACTGGACATCAACAGAATACATATCTCTATCCTTCCGGACTGCCATAAGGTGGCATCCTCAGTCTTTCAGAGAGCTCAGGGCCACCATTATTGTTAGCAAAAGACTCCTTAGTTTTCATTATCAGCACGGCCTTCCTGGCAAGCAGATGCAGCCAAATGAAGCTGACATTTAAAGCAACTATTAAGATTACATTACTGAGATTATATTTAATATGGGTGGCCCGATCATTCAAGCAAAATCAATAATTTTCTACTTTATAATAAGCCCAGCACACTTTAATACAGGCTCCATAGAAGGAAAAAAGGTCCTATTTTTCTACAGTAATTTTCTCTTGTGACATCTCTGGCTGCATCAAATGATGCATAATGTTATTTTCATCTATATCAATTGGATTTGGTACATTCCCTTCTTTGATCTGTCAATTTCAACATTCATTCATTCAAGCTATTCTTAAAAGATGATGGGAACAGATGTAGGTGGAGAACTCATTTATGCCTTGTCTAGCGTTACCCGAAGTTTTATTTTATTCCTCTAGCTAAAGGACTACAGTGGTCAAGGCAGAATGTTTTGTTTCCTCTGTGCTGAGTGGGTGGTCAAGAATGATCTTTGTGCTGTCCGTCTCCTGTGTAAGACAGCACCAAAGACTTCATGGCATTTTGTAACATTCTGTTTTACAGACTGAGAACAAACAAAGATGCAGAAGAAAACACAAGCAATGTGTGCTTCATAGCCAACACAGCCTCCTCCAAAGTTGGACTGACTTCCTGGAAAACACTATTGGACCCCAGATGGGTACGAAAAGCTGTGTGTCCCATGAGACTGACTTATTGATCCATGTGACATTCATTAATCAACAATAGGCGCTGCTACTAGCAACCAGGACTCCACTGAGAAGGTGTCACTGAGGGTGGCATGACATCTCCTTTCATCATGAGGTTCTCCATATACAGAAGCTGCACCACATTCAAGAAAATGAAACCCTTCTGTTGATCCATATCTTTTAAACTGTATGTAGTATATTGTTTGCCCTGACCTGGATGGCACAGACTAGCCTGATCTCATAAGATCTCAGACGCTAAGCAAGGTTGGCACTGGTTAGGATGGGAGACCACTGAGGAAGTCCAGGGTTGCAATGCAGAGGCAGGCAATGGCAAGCCACCTCTTAATGTCTCTTGCCTTGAAACCCTTACGGGGTCACCATAAGTAGTCTGTGACTTAATTACACTTTTCACCGGCAAACATGCATATTGTTTAGTGCACTACTCTAACATTGTAATCCTGGTTTCTTGCATTGTTTCTTGTACTATTATACATGTATTGATTGCATTGTTTTTAGTTGCATAATCCACCTGGTGTCAAAGTCTGAAAGAGGATTATAAATGGAGTATGTGAATTAAAAAAAAAAAACAACGTTGTGGACTTCTTTGCAGTCATGCAAATGTTTAAGGAGGCTGGCACACTTTTTTGTTCTATCAAACCATGCTTGAAATCTGTTTGGGTCTCAGCTGCAGGAATTCCCAGCTGTAAAAATGGGCCTCTCTGTTCTTTTTGATAGGGCACACATCAGTTTCTTGGAGACCTGAAATGTGATTCTCTTTCTTTTTGTGACAGCATGGGAAGAAATGCTCATATATCTTGCTGTAGCAAAATTAATAATACTGATATTCTCATTTTATTACAAAGAACATAGTGCTCTGATTATCCATGGAAAGACAAGATGGAAAGACTGAGTGAGTATGCGTATTTATTAGAAATTCATACAGGATGATAAGAACATGAGAAGAGCCCTGTTGGATCAGACTAGTGGTCCATCTAGTCCAGCATCCCGTCTCACACAGTGGCCAACCAGTTTCTCTGGAGAGCCAACAACAGGGCAGAGAGGCTGAAGCCTTCCCCTGATGTTGCCTCCTAGCTCTGAGATTCCAGATACCTTCTCCCATATTAACCTTCCCAACCACTTCAGAGGTTTAGTGCCTCTGAATGTGGATGAATGTGATGCAGGTCATTTTTGTTTTATTTTTTTCCTTTAAAATTTTGTATTTGTTTTCTTTATTGTCATGTCTCAACTGTTCAAATCCTTTAATTCTATCTGTTGTTTTCAAAGGTGAAACAAACTGTTTCTTCTTGTCCCCTTTTTTCCTCATCCATGTTTAAGAATAATATTCTCAAAGTTTTTGTACCCCCTTGCCCAAGTGATTCTTCCTGCCAACTTCCAGACAGATATGAAAAAGTCTCCCCATGCTCAAGGCAATGAAAAACTCTCCCTTGCACAACCAGCACAGAGAGGCATGTACCGTACTGGAATGTTCCCCCCCCCTCATTCATCAGTTCGAGATTAAGATTTGTAAACCCAGTTTGGGTAATCTTTGGGAGATTTACATAGTTCCCCTCATCACGTTAAATTGCAGTCATGCCAGCTATGTCAGGAACTTCTGATCCACTAAATCATGTACTGGGAAGAACTTATTAACAAATCTGCATTGATCTACATCAATGTTGAAGTAAAGGAAATGAAAATATATTTGTCAGTTCATTTTGGGATGGGGAAATTGAGCAAGTGACAAGCCCTCTCTTCTCTATTGTCTCCACAAATCTAATACCCCCCTCCCCACGCCATATCTCCCTACCCCTGTACCTCAGCACAGTTGGGTTTCATGTCACAGATTGCCACAGACATGAACAATAACGAACTGACTATCAAAACACAGTTCACCCCCCCCCAACACAACCTTCACCTAGGGTTGCCAAATCCTTTTAACTCACCAGCGGGGGAGGCTCCGTCCCGGCCGGGAGTTCGGCGTTCATCCTTGCGCACGCGCCGCTGCGACGTCACCGGAAGTGACGTCAGACGTCGCTGACATTGGGGGCGTGGCCGAGCTCGTCGGGGGGAAAACATATGGTTTTCCCCCCCGACGAGCTCAGCCACGCCCCCAACATCAGCGACGTGACTGTGTCACCTCCGCTGACGCAGCTTCGGGGGCGGGGTTTCCCCTGGGCCCGGATTCCTCCGGGGCGGAACTCGGGGGCTCCGAAGCGGGGGGTTCCTCGCCCCCCGGGCACATTTGGGAACCCTACCTTCACCTCAGGAGAAGTCCCCAGAACTTAAATGTCAGGAGATGGAGGGGGGAGTGTGATTCTGTTAATTCTCCTGGACCTCTCAGTGGCTTTTGATACCATTGATCACAGTATCCTTTTGGACCTTCTGGATAGTATCCTTCTGGGATAGGATTGGAAGACACCATTTTTGTGATGGTTTCAGTCCTACTTTGAAGGTGCTGTTCATCCCTTGGCCTCTGAAACTTAATCCCAATAAAGTGGAGCTGCTACTGATGAGGTGAAGGTCTGACCCAGGAACTAGTGTACTTCCTGTTCTGGATGGGTTTAAGCTCCCCCTAAAGCAGCAGCTTGATAGCTTGGGGGTGCTGCTGTACCGAGGCCTCTTAATTGGATAAACAGGAGGCAGCAGTGGCCAGAGGCACCTTTCACTAACTTCGCTTTTCCTGGGCATAAAAGATCTTCCCACTGTAGTACATGCCCTGATAACATCTAAATTTGACTACTACAATGCACTATACATGGAACTGACCTTGAAGACTGTACAGCAGTTACAGTTGGTACAGAATGCTGTGGCCACAATGGTGACGGGTGTAGGTTGTAGGTAACATATCACTCCAGTTTTATTCCATCTACCCAGACTCTTAATCTGTTTCCAGGCACAATTTGAGGGGCTGGATTGACCATTAAAGCCCTGTACAACTTGGGGCCAGCATTCCTTTTTTAAAAAAAGTTTATTTATAAGGTTTCCTCGTAATATAGCAGTGTACATATTGAAATTGATACATAAAACATATAGAGTCTATTATATATTTTTTCCATCCACATACACTCTTAGCCATCTTTTCTGGAATAGTATATAATCTTTTCCTTTAAGTAAAATATCTAACTTGTCCTTCTCAGCCGCCTCTAACAACTTCTGTATTAGATCATCTCTCGAGGGTAATCTATTTGTTTTCCAATACCTAGCTACCAGTATTCTGGCAGCCCTTAAAATATATGTCAGTAAATACCTATCTTTTTGTACATAAACATCTGGTATTATATTAAGTAAATATATTTCTGGAAGTAGTTCTAAATTAGTATTTAAAATCTCAAATATTATTTTTTTGATACTTAGGCAATATTTATACATTTTCCCACATTTCCACCACATATGAAAAAAGGATCCGACATTTGTTTTACATTTCCAGCAATTCTTTGAAATGTTTGCATTACATTTTGCAATTTTGTCCAGTGACCAGTACCATCTATGAAATATTTTATATATGTTTTCTTTATATGATGTGGCTTTTAAATATTTTGTTACTTTCCAGATTTTAGCCCAATCATCTATATCAATATTGTGTCCTATGTCTTGCATCCAGGATATCATGGTTGATTTAACCAACTCATCTTGCATATAACCTTCCCGTTAAAAATTGTATATTTTCTGAATTATTTTCTCACTAGATGAGAGCCAGATTTTAGCCAATTCATTTTGCGTCTGATAAAAACCGATTATACTATCCTTACTAAATCTCGATTTCAGTTGCACATTTTCCCACCAAGTTAGGTTTATATTAAGTGTCTGTAGATTCTCTGCACTCTTTTGTCTAATAAAACATTGTATGGTTCTTTTTTGTTATCTGTTAATAAGGTAGGTTTTATAAAAGCTTCTAGCGGTGAAACCCATCTTGGTATTTTTAAATAATATTTATCTTTTAGTTTCCTCCAGATTTTTAATAGTGCTCCTCTTAGAGTGTGGTGTTGAAAGTTAGAATGTATTTTATCTTTCTCATACCAAACATAGGCATGCCAACCCATATTCAGATCGTGTCCTTCTAATTTTAATACTCTTTGATTTTCTAATAGAATCCAGTCTTTAATCCATGTTGTCGCTGCTGCTTGATAGTATAATTCCAAATTAGGTAGCCCAAATCCACCTCTTTCTTTTTTATCCTGAAGTACCTTCCCTTTTATTCTCGCTCTTTTTTGATACCATACGAATTGTCTTATTATTATGTCTAAGTTCATAAAGTATTGTGTGTTCTTCAAAATCAGCAAATTCTGTGCTAGAAATAAAAAGTGTGGAAGAATGTTCATTTTCACAGTTGCAATTCTACCCATTAGTGATAATTGTAAGTTTTTCCATTTCAGTAAGTCCTTTTTGACTTCCTCTAACAATTTGTAGTAGTTATTTTCCAATAATGTGCTATTCCTGTTTGTCATTATTATGCCTAAATATCTAATTTTACTGTCTCAATTTTGGAGATTTTATAAATCTCCAATATGGTTTCTTGTGAACAGTTCTTTGTTAGTACCTTGGTTTTGTTAAAGTTTATTTTGAGACCCGCTATATCTCCATATTTTTGTAGTACTTCTAGCAAATGTGTAATCGATCCTAACGGTTCATCTAATATAAAGACAAGATCATCAGCGAATGCTTGCAATTTGAATTCTTCACCTTTTATTTTTAGTCCTCTTATCTGACTATTTTCTCTCAATAAATCGTTTAAGGATTCTAATGCAAAGATGAATAGTAATGGTGATAAGGGACATCCTTGTCTTGTTCCTTTCTGTATCTCAATTTTTCCTGTCATATCTCCATTAATCATAGCTTTGGCAATTTGTTTTTTGCAAATTGCTGTAGTCATTGAGAGGAATTGTATTCCACAAATCCCCCGTTTCCAGTTTTGGAGAAGGAATTCCCATGAAACGTTATCAAAAGCTTTTTCTGCATCTAAGAAGACTAATACTAATTCTTTCTCCAGATGTAATTAATAGTACTCCAAGACTCCAAGTACTCCAAGACTCCAATAACCATTCTTATATAGTTTTTCAATTACCTCTTAGGAAGGAAGCCTGCCGGGGCCAGCATTCCTGAAGGAGTCCCTACTCTCATATTAACCTTCCCAACCACTCCGGTCATCTTCAGAGGCCCTGCTTTGAGTGCCCCCACCATCTGAGGCTAGATGGGCGGCAACTAGGGTGGGAGGCAGGGGGTGGGAGGAAGCTTTCTGGGAGTGCAGGCAGGGAGACGTTGCTGTGTATGTTTCCAATGTGATGACATCACACAGAAATGATGACATCATGCTGGAAATGTTGTGCTGCGATGCTCTAAAACAAAACTCTATGGTTACCATAGAATTTTGTCCAAAATACCAGAGTTTGTCGCGTGATGTCCCCAGTGTAATGATGTCACATCCATGTGATGTCATCATGCTGGGGATGTCATGCCAAGTTGTGGCAGTTAGGGTGGGGCTTCCCCTCACCAGCCAGCTGGCCGGCAGTGGGCAGGAGCCCACGAAATCAGAGCATCCCCAAGTGGCAACCCAAGTGGCAATCCAAGAAAGGACCTTCTCGGTCATAGTGCCAAAACTTTGGAACTCCTTCCCTCCCCAGGGAGATTTTGTTGTCTTGCACCAGCAGGTGAAGACTTTTTTGGCATTCCCTCACTAACTTTTATTAGCATTCCTCCCTGTTGTGTGCTTTTGTGCTTCCATGTATATATTTGTATTTTAAATGCTTTTAAATGTCTGAAACATTTTAATGTTTGCCACCTTGGGGACCTTGATTGGGTGGAAAGGCTCCCTAGTAAGTAACTATATTTCTATATTCCTTTTAATAAAAGATATTATGAAACTTTAAATGCTCTTTCTTGCTGTCTATTTTGTTCTATACGTATCTATTATATATAAGTTTCATCAATTCACAAGCTCAAAGTGATTAACAAGAAAACATTCTAAAAACATCTCTAATTACAAAGCTTCAAAGTATAATCAATCAATATCCCCAGTTACAAAACTTCAAAGCATAACTTCATAAATAATAGCCACAAAAATTAGCTCATCCCACTGGTATAGGTGTGTATATAGGTATATAGCTGGCCAAAACTAAAAGTCTACTCAGGATGATACAGTTGATTGAACTTGAGGCTCTATGCATGTCTCCTTGTCATATTATGGATTATTTCAGCCTGCTCAGCCTTAAGAAGTTGACAGATTGCTCCTAACTGTACATCCTACCATGTGCTCCCTTGATCTGTGCCCTTCGTGGCTCATTAAAGCTGGCCATGAGGGGTTTCGAGGTGTACTCCGGGAGATAATCAACAAGTTCATCATTGTGGGGCTGTTCCCAGAGGCACTTAAGGAAGCAGTGGTGCGCCCTCTCTTGAAAAAGCCATCATTGGATCTGGCCAAATTGGCTAACAACCCGCCGGTTTCCAACGTGCCCTATTTGGGCAAGATAATAGAGAGGGCAGTGGCAATTCAGTTACAGAGCTTTCGGGATGACGCTTCTGTATTAGATCCCTTCCAGTCCGGTTTCCGCCCAGGTCATGGGATGGAGACGGCACTGGTTGCCCTCATGGATTACCTCCGGAGGCACCTGGATCAAGGCGGAATGGCAGTGCTGCTGTTGTTAGACCTGTGGGTGGCGTTCGACACGGTCGACCATCAACTACTGATCTGCTGCCTCGCCGACATTGGAGTTCAGGGACTGGCCTTGCAGTGGCTTGTTTTCTTCCTCCAAGGTCAGGGACAAAGAGTGGCGCTAGGGGATCAACAGTCCCGGAGGCACCCACTTGAATGTGGAGTGCCCCAAGGGGCAGTGTTGTCCCCAATGTTCTTTAACATCTATATGCACCCTCTTGCCCAGATTGCCCGGAGGCATGGGCTGGGTTGTCACCAGTATGCGGATGACACCCAACTCTATCTGTTGTTGGGCAGCCAGTCCAACTCCAACCCAGAAGATCTTGACCTGGCATTGCAAGCTGTGGCTGGTTGGCTTAGGCTGAGCTGGCTGAAATTGAATCCAATGAAGACGGAGGTCCTGTGCCTGAGCTGGGGTGGTCCGGGGGTAGAGATCCCACTCCTGGCCTTCTATGGGGTGCCATTGGTGCCAGCGCCAAAGGTCAGGAGTTTGAGACTGCTCCTAGACATCTCCTTAACAATGGAGGCCCAGGTAGCAGCCACTGCCAAGTCGGTCTTTTACCATCTCAGGTTGATTAGGCAGTTGGTTCCCTTCCTCAAACACAACGATTTGGCAACAGTGATCCATGTGATGGTCACCTCAAGATTGGATTACTGTAATGCCCTCTACATAGGGTTGCCTTTATCCCAAATCCGGAAGCTGCAGCTAGTGCAGAATGCAGCGGCGAGGCTGCTGTTGTGTCGTCCTGTGCGGGAACACATCCAGCCTGCCCTAAAAGAACTGCACTGGCTGCCTATAGCATATCGGATTTGGTTCAAGGTGCTGGTTATTACCTTTAAAGCCCTTTATGGCCAGGGACCTGCATACCTGAGGGACTGCCTTTCCCCATATGTTCCCCAGAGAGTGCTGCGATCAGGGACCTAGAATTGGCTGGTTCTCCCAAACATCAAGAAGGTCAGGCTAGCAACAATGAGGGCTAGGGCTTTCTCAGTGGCGCTCCAGTCTGGTGTAATGAGCTCCCAGAGGAGATCAGGGCCCTGCGGGACCTGCTACAATTCCGCAGGGTCTGTAAAATAGAACTCTTCCACCAGGCTTTTGGAGCTGCCACCACCACTGCCACCAATGACATCTGACAGCCTATGAAGAGCGACCCCGACCCCTGGGTCCCCCAAGTATAGCCTGACCTGAGTGCCCAGGTCATCTGAAGGAGACTTGGAGGCTTCTACTCCTCATCTGAAGGACATCTGGAGGAGATATAGAGGCTGACTGTTACACTGAGGAAATAATGCTAGCACTTTAATAGTTGTATAGTTATGGTTTTAATTATGTTTTGACTGGATTTTATTGTTATATTGTACTGTTTTATATTGTTGTTAGCCACCCTGAGCAGACCTTGCTGGGAGGGTGGGGTAAAAATCTAATAAGTAAATAAACAAATAAATAGCATCACCCTCTATGAAATGATATAGGGAGCCACTTGTAGTTAACCAGCGATCAACAGGTCATTTAAACACATCACCTCATTAACTGGATCCATTTTAATCTGACTTCTGACCCAGCCATGGGACAGAGACAGGGCTGATCACCCTCACAGATGATCTCCACAGACAGCTGGATCGAGGCAGGTCAGTGCTACTGATATTACTTGATCTTACAGCAGCATTCAGCACAGTCGATCACAATCTGCTGACTCACTGCCTTGCTGACGTTGGAATCCGTGGGGTAGCCTTGCAGTGACTTACCTAATTCCTCCATGGTTGGGGACAGAGGGTGGCTCTGGGAGGGACAGTGTTCCCAAGGTACCTGCTGGAATGCAGCGTTCCTCAGGGGGCACTTCTCTCCTCGATGTTATTTAACATCCATATGTGCCCCCTCACCCAGCTAGTGTGAAGTTTCGGGCTCGAGTGTCATCAATATACCGATGACACCCAGCTATTTCTGTTGATGAGCAGCCATCCAGATACCATCCCCAGGAACTTGGCTGAGGGTTTGGAGGCTATGATGAGATGGTTAAAGCAGAGTTGGCTGAGGGCAGCTTACAATATACATATATCAATATGTCTATTAAAACACTGACATATAATAAAACATAGATTAATTAAAATCACAAATATATAAAATCATTCAGGTAAGATGGAGGTTCTGTGGCTCGTTGGGGGGGGGAGCCACGGTTGGGTTGCCAACTCCCGACTCTTGAGAGTGTGCCTCTATCACTGGCACAGACCATCAAGAGCCTGCGTGTGTTGTTGGATCTCTCCTTGTCTATAGAGGCCCAGGTTGCGAAGGTTGCCAAGAGTGCATTTTTCCAACTGTGCCAAGTTAGGCAACTTGCTCCCCACCTCTCTTGCCCTGACCTAACCACAGTAATCCATGCAACCTCCAAGATAGACTACTGTAATTCACTCTATGCAGGCCTACCTTTGCACCTGAGCTGGAAGCTCCAACTGGTCCAGAACACAGCCACGTGGGTCCTTACCAGGACCCCTTGGACAGCACACATCCAACCTGTGCTGCGCGAGCTGCACTGGCTTCCAATGGAGCACTGGATCAGGTTCAAGGTTTTGGTCTTGACCTTCAAGGCCCTTAGCAGCCAGGGACCTACATATCTTCAGGACTGCCTCTCTCAGTATGCCCCTGGAAAAGCGTTATGCTCAGGGAATAAAAACCTCCTGGTGGTCCCCAGCCTGAAAGAGATCTGGCTGTCGTCAGCCAGGGCTTTTTTGGCCCAGGCCCCTACCTGGTAAATAAAACATAGATTAATTAAAATCACAAATATATAAAATCATTCAGGTAAGATGGAGGTTCTGTGGCTCGTTGGGGGGGGGAGCCACGGTTGGGTTGCCAACTCCCGACTCTTGAGAGTGTGCCTCTATCACTGGCACAGACCATCAAGAGCCTGCGTGTGTTGTTGGATCTCTCCTTGTCTATAGAGGCCCAGGTTGCGAAGGTTGCCAAGAGTGCATTTTTCCAACTGTGCCAAGTTAGGCAACTTGCTCCCCACCTCTCTTGCCCTGACCTAACCACAGTAATCCATGCAACCTCCAAGATAGACTACTGTAATTCACTCTATGCAGGCCTACCTTTGCACCTGAGCTGGAAGCTCCAACTGGTCCAGAACACAGCCACGTGGGTCCTTACCAGGACCCCTTGGACAGCACACATCCAACCTGTGCTGCGCGAGCTGCACTGGCTTCCAATGGAGCACTGGATCAGGTTCAAGGTTTTGGTTTTGACCTTCAAGGCCCTTAGCAGCGAGGGACCTACATATCTCCAAAACTGCCTCTCTCAGTATGCCCCTGGAAGAGCGTTATGCTCAGGGAATAAAAACCTCCTGGTGGTCCCCAGCCTGAAAGAGATCTGGCTGTCGTCAGCCAGGGCTTTTTTGGCCCAGGCCCCTACCTGGTGGAACTCTATGCCAGAAAACATTCATGCCCTGCATGAATTACTCACCTTTCTGCAGGGCATGTAAGGCAGAGACATTCCACCAGACATTTGGTTGAGGACAGCAATGGGACAGTATGATATCTGGCACTCTCATATACTCTCCCCATCCCTCACAACCCCCTCCAGAGGCTGCCATCTTGGACTGCATATTGTTTTATTTATTGATCTGTTTTGGGTTAGTTTCAATGTTGGTTTTAATTTAAAATATTTATTGTATGTTATTCTGTTGTAAGCTGCCCTGAGCCCTACTTATAGGGAAGGGCAGCCTAATAAATCTAAATAAATAAAAAAATAAAATAACAGGACTATATACTTAAAAAAAAAGATTTTCATTGCATTTTCTAAACTAAACCTCTATGATCTTGTACTGCATATTGTTTTATTTATTGATCTGTTTTGGGTTAGTTTCAATGTTGGTTTTAATTTAAAATATTTATTGTATGTTATTCTGTTGTAAGCTGCCCTGAGCCCTACTTATAGGGAAGGGCAGCCTAATAAATCTAAATAAATAAAAAAATAAAATAACAGGACTATATACTTAAAAAAAAAGATTTTCATTGCATTTTCTAAACTAAACCTCTATGGGGTCATGGGAAGGGAACAACCTAAAACTACAAGTAACGAGATCATTAATACATATTTTGAATTAATTGACGTTTCCCTAATATCAAAATGGTAATACATGAGAGTTATTGCAATAAAATTGTAGAGAATAAAGCGAGCATTCAAAAACAAATTTGACTGAAGTGGATGATTCTTAGCTTAAAGTTATTGATTAATAATAGGTATCAGACAGAGTTACATTATTATACTTATTTTCTTCCTTTACGTTTCTTTTCAAACTCCCTTTTATTTTTAGGAGGCTTAGGAGCCATAGCCCCTAATTCTGCTTCAGAGTCTAAGGATTCAGCCGACGAGAAGTTCTTAAAACTTTCTTCATTTTCGTCTTCTTCTTTTTCTGCATCTTTATCGTCCTCCAATTTCTCAGGTCCATCTTTATCTTTTTGTTGTTGCTCAAGACATTTTTTTGCTTTAAAAACAGAGTCAATCTTTTCTTTCTTCCTGTTGAAATTGAAAATAATGCCTTCTGGTGTAATCCATCTGTAAAGGGTGTTATGCTTTTGCAAAGACAATGCCAAGTCTCTGTATTGTCTTCTTCTTTTTCTGATCTCAAATGGAATGTCTTTTAAGGTTTTGACTTGTTCTCTTTGGATTTTCAAAAAAAATCCACTTGTCACTTTCAGAATCAAGTCTCTTGATGACCTTTTTGAGAATTTGACAAATATTTTCCCGGGAAGCTTATTTTTCTTTATATATTCTGGATATGTGCGATATATCATATCCATTTTGCTTTGTAACACTTCCGCTGTTAAGCCTACCATGGGGGCCAGTTCCTTACTTAAAATCTCCTTCAGGTTTTCTCCTTTCTGCTCTGGAATGTTCTGAAATCTCAGGACATATGCTGATTTTTCCATTTGGAGAAGTAATAGTTGATGATTCTCAGAGATTTTATCCTTTTCCATCACCTCCAATCTTTGTCCAAATACCTTGGACTTAAGATCAACTTTCTTCAGCTTCTTGGTTATCTTCTCTGTTTTTGCTGAAGTTCCTTGTGCAACATGTCAAATTTCTGGTTAAGCATGGTCATCTGGTCCACTAGAGGGTGCAAGGCTGCAGCAATCATTTTGGAGAAGTCTATAGTTGCTTCCGGTTTAAAAGTTGGAGACGATGTGCTGGCTGCTCCTGTAAGTTTTGCTTTCGCTGCCTTTTTCTCTGAGTGCTGCGTCGTTTATAGTTAGTAAGAAGTTTTGAAAAGTCTCTTAAAGTCTCCTAAAGTCTGAAAATATCGCTTTCTAGCTAATCTGCACTGCACTCCATCAGCATCCACTCTTTTCAAGCCACCCCTGCCTCCCGCTTTTAACTCAGTTCTTTGGACGTGGGGATTTCCCCCCCCTTCCACTTATTTGGGGCTTTGGGATGGCTTTACTCCTGATGTTCAGATGGCAGCTCGCTAAATGGTAAGTTTACTCCTGTTCTTACTTGCGTTTGTTTAAGCAGTAGGGAAGATCGGTCCTGGCGGACCACTTGCACGCTCGGTCCAGTGTGCGCCTCTAGGTGCCATTGCTGGCTCCGTGTCGCGAGGACCTATCGGGGCAAAGAGGAGATCGGTCCTGGCGGACCACTTGCACGCTCGGTCCAGTGTGCGCCTCTAGGTGCCATTGCTGGCTCCGTGCTATGAGGACCTATTGGGGCAAAGGGGGCCCTCAATCCCTTGGCATTCCACCTTGGGAGAGGCACCTCTCATGCCCCAGGCTGCAACCCTCCTACAAAGGGTCGTGGGGGTCCAAGATCAACTCGGACCCCTCCCCATCGGCACATTTGCGGGCCGCTCACATCAGAGCAACGATGAAGCGCACCCACTTGCGAGTCGCCAAAAACCGGAACTCCAACAGGACTATATACTTGTGATAGTCACAGATCCATGGATGCACAAGTATGTACAGATTGCCATAACAAAATGGGAATACCTGATATATAATTTTTGTGTTTAAAAATGCTCTCTCTCCCATCTGTAAACTCTGTGCACATTTCTTCAGAATTTATTTCAAGTTGTTGTTAGCCATTCAGTTGTGTCCGACTCTTGGCGATTCTATGGGCCAGCTCTCTCCATGTTTTCCGATCTTGTACTGTTTCTTTGAGTTGTTCCATGCTCAGGCTGGTGTTGACTTTTATGGTGTCTAGCCACTGTGTTCTTTGGTGGCCTGGTTTCCTTTTGCAACAAACCAATCATAGCATAATTGCTTTTTCTAGTGAGTTCCTCTGCATGACATGGCCGAAATAAGTCAGTTGCAGTTTTATGATTTTCCCTTCCAATGACATGTCTGGTTTTATGTGCTCCAATACTTACTTGTTTGTCACCTTTGCTGTCCAAGGAACGTGCTGGAACCTTCTCCAGCTCCACAGCTCAAATGAGTCAATTTTCCTCCTGCCTTGCTTCTTCATGGTCCAACTTTTGCAGCCATAGGTTGCTGTGGGGAACACAATAGCACAGACGAATCTACATTTGGTTGCTAGGCTAATGTCCTTGCTCTTATTTATTTTGGGAATTTTCATTCCACTCTCTCCAAACGGGCTCAGGGCGAATCACAACATTACAATAAAATCACATTAAAATAATAAAAACAATAAATAATAACATTGGTAGCAGCGATATAAATCTGTTGGGGCCACAAGGTGGAATCAGATGAGCCCTTTCAGCAGGTTGGGAACTAACCATATTCGATTCATGCTCATCATTGTTGTGCGACCCGGCGTGATTTGACGTTTTATTTCTGGACTGCATTCACCATTTTGGATGATCGGTGATCCTAAGAAAGTGAATTTTCCCACACATTCGATCTCTTCATCGCCAACTGTTATTTTGACGTTTCTCTTCTTTTCCGTGGTCATGAACTTGGTCTTTTTGATGTTTAGGAAGAGGCCAAACTTCTCACTTTCTGCTTTGATTTTCTTGATCAGGTGTTCCAGGCCTTCTTTAGTTTCTGAGAGGAGGGTTGTGTCGTCAGCATATTGAAGATTGTTGACATTCCTTCCTCCAATCTTTACCCGATTATTTCAAGTAGCAATCATTTTTTTAAAAAAATGCTTTTGGGCTTGGAAAATAGGAATCAAGTTAAATCTGCATGAAAACTACAAAATTAAAAATAGGGGTTACAAGAATAATGTCTAGAAATAGAAAATAAGATTGCATGCCTTTTTAGAAACCCTTCTTCTTTATCATAGTATGATAAACCCTGCAAGGTGTCACAGGGTCTGGAGGGGGAAAAAATGCCAATCTTTAACTTGGTTCTTTATATTGGAAAGAAGCAGGGGGATTGCTGTTGTTTGCTCAAGACTGACACCCAATAATGGATGAGGCCTTTTCATCCTATCCTCATTCTGCTGGAGAATATAACCAGGGCCAGCTGTGCATTCATTGGGAGGCCACTTCCTGTGACTTCGCACCTGTCATGTATGCTTGACAACCTGCCGTTGCTTAATTAGGAAACGTGAAGCTGCAGGGAAGTGATAAAGGTACATCTTTTGTATCTTAGCGAATAAAAATAAAAAGCAATTTCAGCAGGCATTGCAGAGACGAAAACGGGCTCTGCAATTTCATGCTGGGAAAAGAGTATGGGGAGGAAGAAGACAGGACAGCAAGAGAGAGAGGGCAGGCAGGAGCCACTGTGATGACAAAGTTATCCATGGAGAGAACAGAAGCACAAGCATTAAAAATGTGTACAGAGAACTCTGCCAAGAAAACAAAACAAAACATCTTTCCTCCAAATAAATTACACTTCCCAAGAAACAATCAGTCTACAGAAGGGCTATTTTTGACTCTCTTTTTCCCCCTCTTTCCATTGCTATGGTGAGAAGTGTGCTATATTCACTGAAGTCAATAGTGAAGCCCACACTTGTATTGTGTGTCAGTTTGCAGGGTTAGGCCATGTACACTTGTCTGTGCAAAATGAATGCTTAGCCTCAATACCCAGCTGATGCAACTGAGCATGTAGAAGAGCTCAGGACTTCACTACAGGGTCGAGATGGATCTTACTGACTGGCAACTCATTCACATTATAAGTTTATCTTAGGCAAACAACTCTCCCATTAAGAGCTGAAAAAAGACTGGGAAAAATCCTTAAGCCATCTAGGGTTGGCACATCCACTGGCAGAAACAGGGGTCTTCAACCATGGTTCCTGCCAACACCTTTCCTCGTCCCCACCAAATAGGTTGGGCCAAGTGGACTTTTCCCCGGCAGGGCCTCTGACTGACCACTGCAGATCTGATTGGCTGTGTAAATTAAAAAAAAATGTCTAAGCAGCACCTGCCACCACAGTACAAAGATCTTCAGAGTGATTGAAGGTAACCTGTGTGTTTGCAAGGAAATATTTTTAACTGTGAGTTCACTTTAAAAGGCATCCTGGAATGCAGAGCTTCTGCCTGAAATGCTGAAAATGTGCTTATAGTATTATACATGAACTCACTACCTGACATTCTGTGGACGGCCCCATCTCCTTTTGCAGCCATTTTGCAGTTGTGCCCACCACCCTGTGTCAGAATTCCAAAGGTGCCCACAGGCTTAAAAAGGCTGGGGACCTCTTTTTTAGAAAGGCATTTTTTCTCCTGAGTACCAGGCCTGCAGAGGATACTGCATGCACCCATTGAAAAGGTGATCACAGGAACAGCTGACATCAAGTTTGTAACCACTGTGTGAAACTCATGGAAGTGTGAATCACAGTGCAATCTAATGTTGCTACCTGGACAGGGGGAGCATTCTCTCCCTTTAACAGAAGCTTAATTAATGAAAATAGCAATAAGGACATAAGAAGAGCCCAGCTAGATCAGACCTAGGGTTGCCAGCTCTGGAAATTTGGGGTGCAGGCTGTGGAAGATGGGGTTTGGGGAGGGGAGGGACCTCAACAAGGTATATAATGGTATAGAGGCCGCCCTCTAAAGCAGCCATTTGCTCACAGGGAAATGACCCCTGTCATCTGCAGATCAGTTGTAATTTTGGGAGATATCTAGGCTTCACCTGGAGGTTGGCAACAAAAGTGGTTCATCAGTTCCAGTATCCTGTCTCACACAGAGGCCAACCAGTTCTTCTAGAGGGCCAACAAACAGGGCGTAGATGTTAGCTGTCAGATCCCTCCAGCAGAACGGAAAGGTGGCACCCAGAGAGATAAAGACCATGCACCCTCCCTATTTAATATCACTCCAGATATCTATTCACATAAAATCAATGCCAGTCCCAAAGGTGACCCCAACACTACCTGCCAGGAAACTAGCCTGGGAAACATATTTGGAAGTGAACGAAAAAGGGCTGACATGCAAAAGTCTCTCCCACTCTAGAAGGAACTACAATGGGTTCTCAGGAACACTTTGAAACACTTGTATCAGCCACTGGGAATACACCAAGTCATTTTGCTCTTAGACATCATTTCCCCCCTATAAAATACAAGCTCGCATCTTTAGTGGCGCTTGCTTGCCTGATTGCTTCTTTTTCTGGCTTGCCTACTCGCTTCTTTTGGCTCACTTGCTGGCTTGGCTTAGCTTGGCTTGCTTGCTTGCTCTTCCATCTATCTCTGCTCTGCTGTACTGAACGCTCCTACTCCTTGAGGCTCCTTGAAACGCAGGTCACCTCTCTCTCCTCCACAGATCTGAATCTTCAAGACAAGTAAATATAACCTCTTCCCTAATCTATTACACCCCCCTGTTCCACACTATTTCTTTCTTAGGCCAAACGTGCAAGAGTGTTTTCAGCGTGTCTTTTAGAGTGCATATTTGCCTTTTTAGTATCATACAATAAAAACACTTTTATTTAAGCATCAGCCCGATTTATTTAAGAGCCCTCTAAGGGAAAATACTGGTATACATAGGTGGAGATCTCGCTAGTTACCCCCTCTCACATTGCCTCTAATAAAGCTAATTCCCAACTCAAATCGGTGAGAGCACTCTGGGTAATCCTATCTTGCTTAACTAAATTCTCCTATCAAACAATCAATTTTGACTTCTAGAAAGCTTTTGATAAAGTTCCTCATCAAAGGCTCCTAAGTAAGCTAAAAAATCATGGGATAGAAGGACAAGTCCTTTTATGGATCAAAAACTGGCTAATTAATAGAAAACAGAGAGTGAGTATAAATGGGCAATTTTCTCAGTGGAGGGAGGTAAGCAATGGGGTACCGCAGGGATCAGTACTTGGTCCACTG
>NW_015175974.1:30629-31721 GCF_001447785.1 Gekko japonicus
TTTATTCAAAGAAATTCTGATCATGGAAACATGCTCTACCCCTGCCAGGAAAAAATGTTTATGAGAGAAACACTGGTACATGAGAGACAAAAGAGCAGTCCATAATTTGCTTTTTAAACTAAGGTACAAGAAAGGTCCAGTGATTGCATTGTGGCAGCAAAATTGGCATCTGGGTTTAATGCAAGCTCTGGTTCAAGTGTCCATGTTCAAATGAGATGCTGCATTATCGTGGGTGAGGAGTTGTTTGAGATTGGGGGGCTGTCTGTGCACAAGAAAAGGTTCCCCCCCAATACTTGTGAAAGAGAACTGTCTTTATCCAGTAGAGGTTGTAAGTTGTTGATGATGCGTTGTACTGTTTTGAGCTGAGAGCTGTATGTGACCACCAATGGTGTTCTGTTATTGTCTCTTTTGGGCCTGTCTTCTAACAGGTTTTCTCTGGGTATCATTCTGGCTTTGTTAATCTGTTTCTTGACTTCATCTGGTGGATATTCTAGTTCCAAAAAGGTGTGTTGTAGATCCCTTAGGTGTGAATCTCTGTCTGTAGGATTGGAGTGGATGCGGCTGTAGCGTAGAGCCTGGCTGTATACAATGGATCGTTTGGCATGTTTAGGTTGGTAGCTGGAGGCACGTAGGTATGTCTGTTGGTCAGTAGGTTTCCAGTATAAGGTGGTGTCTATGCATCCATTATAAATCCTCTGTATTTTAGTGTATTTCTTTTGCAGAATAATATATTATAATACTGGATGTAATACAAGGGATATTGGGTTGTTTGAGGGGGATGTAGGGTCAAGTGCCCTCCGCCCCCGAGAGGAGAGAATGAAGATTCCGAGTCACTTCCCACAATGAGAAAATACACCTTTAGACATTCATCTGCCAGTTTGACATAGTTATTGCTTTACAACTGTTGACCTTATAGCCTTAACTTGTTATTTAGTGTCAGTTTACATATCTTGAACATTATCATGTTACATGTTAATTTGCTGTTCATTCTCTGGCTATAAATTTTGTTAAATACTGGGTTCCATGGATGGTCTGACCCCAAGCTTAGTGATCAGATCAGCTTTATTAGTGATTCAGCAGATACAAGACAAA
>NW_015175974.1:31961-61469 GCF_001447785.1 Gekko japonicus
AGTAGCGGATTAAAGGGGCGGGTTCACACAGGCACATCTGTCAGGCGTCCCCCAGCTATACTCAAGCCATCTTGTGCTGCTTCCCTCCCGAGTTTAAAAGCTACCAGGTGAAAGTGGTAGCAAACCGTGTGTAGAGCGGGTTGATTCCAGTTCCCTGAGTGTGAACGCAAGCGCTGCTAAGGAGGGAACAACCCACAGTAATTGATAATAGGCACTGGCTGTTTCCCCCGGCAGGCGCCGTTGGGGCATGCGCGATCATGCCCTATTTGCCACTGCGCTGCTGTGCCCATGCGCCCATGCGCATGGGCGCATGCAGCCAAGCATGGAAAGAGCTACTAACAGCCCGCCAGGGCAGCCCAACAGTGTGAATGCACTGTTGCACTTCCTCCACGGTATCCTCCCGCTTCATTCGCTGCGGTGTGAACGGGAATACTGCAACCAAGCCGTTCTGGGTCTGTTCTGGTTTTTCTTTGTCACGACTCCCTAGTGCCTCAAATTGCCAGTCTGAACACAGCCAATGTATTTGATAAAGTGTGCTTGCACATGAAAGCTCGTATCTTGAATAAACCTTTGTTGGTCTTAAAGGTGCCACTGGATTCTACATTTGTTTTAC
Organism: Gekko japonicus; assembly: GCF_001447785.1. Lineage (NCBI taxonomy): Eukaryota > Metazoa > Chordata > Lepidosauria > Squamata > Gekkonidae > Gekko > Gekko japonicus. The sequence goes on from NW_015175974.1 coordinate 32,575, forward strand.
CTGGAAGTGAGATCAAGACATTGCACAATGTCACTTCTGCTTCCCACATTTCTCCCAACAGCTGAAATGCTACAGTGGATGGGAGGGCTCATCTACCAGGCTGTTGCCAATCCAAAGCAGGCAAATAGTAAGCCTGGCAACAAGGTATGTTGTCGAAGGCTTTCACGGCCAGAGTTCATTAGTTGCTGTAGGTTTTCCGGGATGTGTGGCCATGGTCTTGGTAATAAGGGATTGTCGTTGGGGAGGAGACTCTTATATCTTAGTTTCTTTCTCACATGATGACCAGGCTGTAGTGCTTTCATGGTCACCTAAGAGGACTTTCCCTCCATCTGAGGCTGAAAACATGACACAGAAGGAAAGGTGGAGACAGATCAAGCTTCCCACCCCCTTGGCAACCAGCTCTCTGAGAAAGATGTTGAGTTTGTGCTTGCTTCCTCCTGTGCTGGCTCCCTGAAAATAACCCGAACTGTTGGGAGGTGCATAACACTCACTGCCTTGGACAATGAGGAGGGAAAGGGAGATTTCCCGCCAGGCTTCACTTTTGATTCATGTGGGGCCTTGAAGAAGAAGAAGAAGAGATCGGATTTATCCCCCGCCCTTCACTACCCAGAGATGTCTCAGAGCGGCTTACAAACTCCTTTCCCTTCCCCTCCCCACAACAGACACCCTGTGAGGTAGGTGGGGCTGAGAGAGCTCTTGACAGAAACTGCTCTTTTTCGAGAACAGCTCTTATCAGAACTACGGCTTGCCCAAGGTCATCCAGCCAGGTGCAAGTGGAGGAGTGGGGAATCAAACCTGGTTCTCCCAGATGAGAGTCCATGCACTTAACCACTACACCAAACTGGCTAGGTCCTGAGAAAATCAATCAACTGGACATGGTCTCTCCTGGCCCTTAGCAGAACAACAGAGCTAATATTCTGGAGAGTTAGGAGGTTGTTGCTAGCTGAAAAATTCCATCTATTAGATGGGGCCGATCTTCACATCATCTAAGTGAAGAAATTAATTATCCATTTCTAATGGTAGTTCAGATGGCTCAGCACAGAGCCTTCTACTTGGAAAGATCCACATCTACACCACTGTTCCCTCTAAGCTGAGTTAGTGTGAGCTAGTTCACAGTTTTTTAGCCTCTGGCTCACACATTTTTGTCTTAGCTCAGGAAGGATGGCTCCAGAGCAAGCTAATTTATGCAGCAGCCACATCGCCTGCTCACAACTTTAATGCCAGGTGCTCACAAAGCGGAATTTTTGCTCACAAGACTCCACAGCTTAGAGTGAGCATTGATCTCCACATCTAAGAATAAGAGAGCAGAGTTTCCTCCAACTGTGGGCTGAAACTCATGAGGCCTGCTTGGCAAAGTCAGTTAATTCCTGTCCTTGTTAACTTGTTTGTTTAATTTAGGTGCATTTAAGGTTTGATCATTCCCAGTTTCTCATCTTGCAAAGCAGGGTATAACTCTTCTAATGAATCGTTTAGTCAGTACATAGCATGCTAGAAAAAGTCTAGTCCAAGCTATGCTGGGAGTTTTTGCTATGCAATGAAGAGAGTCTCTGCCTTGGTAAAATGAAGACTGAAACAGATAAATTTTTCTCCTAAGAGTAACAACTGGCCATATCTGATCAGAAGAATGTCTTGGAAAAACAGAGCCACAAAGTCAGCAGGGACATGAACACCATACAAATCAGCAGGTGCTACAAGGCAAAACCAGCTATCAGTTCCCTCATGGTGAATATGCACAATGCACACCACAGAATGCCAACTGAATAAAGCATATGTGCTACAGAAACTTTTTCTTCTTCTTCTTCTTCCACATCTGCTGGACAGCTATGAAGATGCAAGAATTCTCTTGCCTTTTCCTCAGTGTCAATTTTCTCTTTTCCATTCATGAACTTAAAGATGATTCCTTCAGGCAAAATCCATCTGTAGGCAATTTGTTTCTTTTGTAAAAATAAGACCAAGTCTTTATATTTGCGTCTTTTCCTCCTTATTTCAAATGGAATATCTTTTAAGACCTTTATCTCTTTGACCTTAATCTTCAGGGTAACTCCATTAACCGCTTTGAGAATTTGATCTCTCATGCTTCTTCTGGAGAATCTCACCATCACTTCTCCCGGCAGATTATTTTTCCTTATGAATTCTGTATATGATCTAAAGACTGTATCAATATCGCTTTAATATCTGCCATTTGCCCCAAGGCTTCACACATTATCTCTACGAGATTCTTCCCTTTTTCCTCAGGGATCTCCTGGAATCTTAGGGCATAGCTTGCCCTTTCCATTTGCAACTGTAGTAGTTGAGACTCATCTATTTGACACTTCTTCTCCATTGCCTGCATTTGGTTTTGTAGCTTTTTCGCATTGGTATCAACTTCTTTAAGTTCCTGCTCAGTTTGATCTATCTTTTTGACAGTTTTGTTAATTTGGGCTTGCTGTGTGTCTAGTTTTCGATTTATTGCCGTCACCTGTTCCAGCAGAGGGCGTAGTGCTTCATTTAATATCCTTTGCAGGTCTGAAGTTGTGTCCTGTCTGGGTACAACACTCGCTGGGCTAGCACTTCCGGCAGACTTAGCTTTCGCTATCTTTTCTTTCTCCTCTTTCCTCGTTGGAGGAGCCATTTTTGAGGAATTGTTTACTTTTCACCGAAAGTTATCACAGTCTTTAAAGTTCTCCAATGCACTTGGTAAGTTCTTAAAAGTCCTTTATTTCAATCTTTTTCACTTCACAAGCCCACCCCCTGCTTAAACAGTAAAGTTTGCTTACGTTTGTCTTTTCGGGGGAGAGTTCCCCCCCCTGCTTCCCGCGGGGTGGCTTTCGGCTTTTTTCAATGTTCTCGCTTTAACTTAACTTACAGTTCAATGGCAACACGGTTTTCAATTCACTTTAAGTAGGAAATTACTTGATCACCCGGCACTTGATCCGGTGTGCGCTTCTAGTTCCATCAGAAAACTCAATAGCAGGACCGTCGGGGCATGAATGCCCCCCCTCACCAGCAGAATTGCCGGAGGGGGAACCTTCTAGCACCCAATGGCTTGGAGCCCATTGCAAGGGCTCTGTGGGGGATGTGGATGATCGCACCCCCTCCTTGCCACGGGTTCTAAAGATCGTCTCCTGGAGGTCTGGGAGAAAGCAACCGCCATTGCGAGTGCCGAAACTGGAAGTTGTGGGCTAGTAATCTTGATGCACTTTTATTTATTTATTTAATTGGGTTTCTATCCTGCCTTCCCCTCGAATGGGCTTAGGGCAGCTTACATTTAAAGGCACTATGTGCCAAAATATATTAAAGATATAAAACCAGATAAAACCAGATAAAACAATCATATTATTACAATTAAAATGCTTAGCATAGAATTGATCTTATTTGCAAAGAGAAAGGAAAGGGCTCCATAATGTCTCATGTAAGCAAGCCAAGCCCCCATAAGTCAGGGGAAACCCTCACGTTCCATATTGGGTTGCCATCTTTCAAACAAATCCTGGCTCTGTCCTTTGAAAAGCAGCTGACTCTGCAGAGGTTAATAAGTTTAGGGTGGTACAGTGAAAAACTGCTGCTGCTGCTAAAAGGACAGAAGCAAGATGTATATACACCAGCCCAGTCCCATGCCTGGATACCCTTGTTAATCAGCTTGCATTGCAAATGATTCTTCCTGTCTCTGCCCACGTGTGCTTCAAGTTGAGTTCTGTGCTGCACTTGGTATAAGCCAGCCTCAATGATCTTGAATAACTACACACAGACGTCAGCTGTTCCCTTGCAACTGAAATGATGTTGAATTTAGTGAAGTGGCACTTGAGGATTGATGGCTTCAGAAATTATTGAGAGAGAAACACAGATGCACTGTGTGCTAAAGAGACTCCCCCCCCTAAGACTTTGGAATTTCTGAAAAGAAGTCCTTCAGGGCCCTGATTCTCTAAATTATCTCATATGGAATGCTGGTGGTTTCAGGTAATGTTACGAAAGCAACAGAATGCACCCCTCCCCACTTTTATACTGAGAACTATTTTGTGCATTGTATATGGGTACCTGGGCTAGGTATAGTCATGGTCAGGGCTCTTTTTGTAGAAAACGCCCAGCAGGAAATCATTAGCATAATAAGCCACACCCAACAGCAGGAACTCATTATCATATTGGGCCACACCCCTGACAGCACAGCTCATTAGCACATTAGGCTGCACCCCCATGTTACCAGAAGTGTGGTTATCCAGCAACACCCACCTTTTGCTTGTTATTCTGTTTACTTTGTTTGTTGTCAAAACCCAGGGCCTTTTTTTGTAGGAACTCCTTTGCATGTTAGGCCACACACCCCTAATGTAGCCAATCCTAATGAGTTTCTGCTGTTGGGTGTGGCCTATTATGCTAATGAGTTCCTGCTGGGCGTGGCCAACTCAGGAGCCAGCCGGAACTCCGTTCCTGTGCGTTCCTGCCCAAAAATAGCCCTGGTCATGGTAAAATGAGAAATCAAAGGTAAACTTTGTCTTATTGTATTGAATTTTAAACTGTTTTTATTTGAATGTACGGTCACCTATAGACCAATTATGTAAGCCGCCCTAAGCCCGCTTGTGGGGTAGGGCGGGGTATAAATTTAATAAATTTAAAAAAACTGGATGAGGTGCTCTGAGATGGGTTTCTCATTAGGAAACTCTTGGCAGCTGGCTCAGAGGGAAGAACAATCCATTTTTCTCCCCAAGCCTACTTTATTTTTTAGGATACAGCTCTACCACTGTAGAATCATTCTACACTTACTTGGGTGTAATTACTTGAAAGAGATCTACACAGGGAGAAAGGTGAGTTCATGCCTCCTATCCAGAGTTAGTCAAGCGCACAGCTAGGGTTGCCAACTATGGCTTGACAAAATTCTGGAGATTTGGAGGTGGTATATGGGGAAGATGGAGTTTGGGGAGAGAGCTCAGCAGGGATGTGATCCCATAGAGTCTGCCCTCTAAAGCTGCCATTTCCTCCAGGGGAACTGACCTCTGTAGAATAAGCACCTCCTTAATACTCCTCATGATGTCTCTTCTCTGTAACACTTCTCTTGAATGAATGAATTTTATTGTTACGGCGCTTAGCCAGCAATTGTAACACTTCTCGATAACCTGGAGATTGTTTTTGATTTTGTATGCTGTTTGACGGGTCTTTGACCGTAATAAACTGATTGATTGATTGACCTCTGTAGAATGAAGATGAGTAGCAATTCTGGGAGGCCCCACATGGAGGTTGGTAAATGTACCCACAGTTTTCAGTAGGCCTAGTTTGGAATGGCTGCATTGGGTTGCGTTGTTAGTGTTTTATGTTTCCTGCCAACATGTCAAGGCCAGACTTGGAATAACAGCAGGTAAATAAAGGAAAAGCGGGAACGTAATGTATACAGTTAAAACTACAAATACACAAAAGAAATACTTACCCACCTTTTCTCCAAAAGAAGCATGGAGTAGTTTTATCTTTTCTCACACATACAAGGTATGTGCCCTCCTCATTTCAAATGACATATAAATAATGACAATCTCAAAATCTGAAGTAATCACCAAATCTAGTTTTTGTTCTCCCTCCCCATCAGAGTGCTGATCAAATCCCAATCCTTGGGATTTCCAGTGAGTAGTAGGACATTCATTTTTTCCCCACCCCAGCCTGCCAAACCATGTCTGTTTTTCTTTTCCTGGACCACTCATGCACCAAATGTTCTTGAATTGTGCATTGAGGCCGTATGTTGTTCACCTAATATCTTAAGAAAAAAGGAACGTGGGTAAAGGTAAAGGATCCCTTTGCTCGAAAGTCAGTCAAATCTGACTCTAGGGGGAGGTGCTCAGCTCTGTTTCCAAGCCAAAAAGCTTGGAAGAAATGGGAGAAGAAACGGACGAGACAAACTCCTATATAACCAAGAAGGAATGTTTTACCAGGGAGGCTAGAAACCATTCACAAAACAAAGCACAAAAAATACAAGAGGAGTGTACTTCAGGCGCAAACATAAGGATTGCAGGAATGGTAGAATTAATCATCAGAACAGTAAACTATATCTTTAAAGCCTTAAAGAATGTAGAAGCTAACCTTGAGAAGATCCTTCTTTGTTCAAAAGCGGTGGCAGCTGGAGTTAATGGGAGACAGCTGAGCCACAGAACCACATGTAATACCCATACAAAGAGAAGCACACTGGAGCCAGCAGCTCTCACAGAAAATAACTTTTCTTCACAAACTTTGATATTACAAAAAACACAAATATGTTTAATAGTCTGCCCACTTAGAGGTCAATTCCCAATCTGGAATACAAAACATAAGGACATGGCTTCTCAGCTCTCTACTCAAAAGAAGTACCACTCATATCGACTTACTGAATCTAGAGACTCTTAACAGTTCAAACCAGGTACAAAAAGTGTTGCTTTCCTTTAAATCAGCTAAAATCCCGACCCTGCTGTCTCTAAAGAAAAGAAGTCTAAGGAAAAAAGGAAATTTTTTGACCTGAGTTTTTCTGAACACTACAGTTTCTCCTCTTCTCCCAAATCATCTGGGAAACAACAGTAAACAAGACAATCTACATAATAGGGCTCAAGTGGAACTTCCACCAGTTCTCATTCATGATGAAAAGACTTCCAAGGAATTAAAGAGGCAATATTAACAGGAGAGGAGAATAAAAATATCAGTATTTACCATCATGCAAAGGAAGAACAAACTCCTTCAAATAAAATCGGAACAAAGAATGGAAGTATCTTTATCGACCCTACAGGGAAATTGATTTGATTTAATCAGACTGACTACCTAAAACAATCCATCTTATCTCCTGGAACATAGCCGGCTTGAAAATGGGGGGTGGGGGGGGGGGGGGAAGGCCAGTGACTCGGACTTTATTAACTACTTAAAATCCTTTAGTTGTATTTTCCTCCAAGGAACCTGGTCTCTATCAGATGTGAAAATAATGGAATTCATTTCCTTCAATATGCTGGTGTACAAATCGTATTCAAAAGGTCGCAACAGGGCTGGGCTTACTTTGTTATTCAGGGCCAAGCTTTCAGTAAAGGCAATTAATACTTTCCTACCCTTCGCCCAAGCATAATCCTGCTTTACGGCTTTGATATTGAACTAATTATAATTAATCTTTACTTTCCCCCCACTACTAACTTAATTTCATCAGTAAGAAAAGACACATTATCCATATTCTTAACAACTTTACAAAAAAGATATCCCACAGCTCATTTCATTTCATTGGGAGATTTTAATGCTCGAATTGGTCCAGACAATCAAACACTGAGCTCACAATTGAGCTAAGAGGAGAATGAGGAATCACTTCCCCCCGTCCTTTCTCTTTCTAGAGCATGAAAAGACTCCCTGATTAATAAGGCAGGGTTCAGTTTAGGGGAACTTTGTATTACACACAATGTAATTACTTTAAATTTTATCTCTCAGTTTCCCGACACCAATGAATTTACATATGTTTCTATATGAGGCTGGAGTGTAGTAGATTACTGTATCAGCTCACCTTTCACACTTCCTTTTATTAGTAAATTTTCCATTGGCTTTAGAACCAAAAGTGACCACCTCCCACTTGAAGTTAATTTGGTCTGTAAAAATAATTTCTACCCTAATGACCTTTCTATTTTATAAAACAAAGCTGAGCACACATTGAGGAAAATAAGGTGGACATCCACTGTAGAGAATAAATTATGCATTTTACTTGAATTGGATACAGCTTCTAATCTGAAACAGTGTTTAACCTCATCAAGATCTCCCATAAATCTCTTTCTTATTACCACTAATTAATAGACTTGCTCATCTCGCTTGCCAAACATATAACCACAGTTTCCTGTAGTCCCTTGTCCTGGTTTGACTCAGACTGTTTATCAGTGAAAAAAGCAGTATGGTCCGCATATAAGGAATTTTGGTTATTTAACAATCCTGTTAAATTAAAACAATATCAAGATAAAAATAAACTCTACCAAGAACTTATGCTTAATACGAAGAGACTATTTTATCAGAGAAAATGGGCCAATCTGATGCAAGCATTAAAATCCAATAATAACAAACTTTTTGGTAGGTGATATCATATGAATAACAGACCTGACTATTTCAGTCCAAAAATCCGCCCCCAAATTTGGACTGATTATTATGTCGATCTTTAATACTATGGATACCCTGTCAACCAATATCGATAATACAATCTCAGATGATATTCCAAATTGGCCCCTTGTAAATCTGGATGAAATAGGCGAATTGATTTCAGAACTAAAATCTAATAAATCCCCTGGTCCAGATGGAATCCCTGCAGTGGACTCCTCTGTTAGGCAGTCTATTCACTCTCATGTGTCGATGCCTCAATCTTGGCTAAACTCTTATTATTATTCCCATCTTCAAAAAAGGCAATCCTAATAGCCCAGAAAACTTCAGACCAATCAGTCTCCTTTCTATTATTGGTAAACTATATGCAAAATATTTAGAAAGACATCTAAAAGACTGGATGCACTCCCATCAGATCATCCAACCTGAACAAATTGGTTTTCTAAAGGCAATTCAACTGTAGACCATTGTTTTCTTTTATCTTTTTTGGCTGATAAATATATGAATTATGGCTCCAAAAAGCTGTATGTAGCCTTCATTGATATGAAATGTGCATTTGATTCAATCCCCAGACAATTATTATGGAGGAAACTTGAACTTATGGACATCGACCCAAGACTGCTATTTTTGATTTAAAACCCCCTTCATTCTTCTACCTCTTGCCAAGTTAAATATTCCGAATTTGGGAACTTAACCTCTAAAATACTACTCTCTAAAGGTGTGAAACAAGGTTGTGTTTTAGCTCCTCAGCTTTTTAATTTATTTCTGAATGACTTAGCATTATCATTAGAGTACATCAATGGCTATCCCCCTAAATTAGGGTCTTATGAAGTTCCTCTCTTACTTTATGCTGACACCACCACAATCCTTTTTCATTCTAGAATTGGTCTTTTAAGATACCTACAAGCTTTTCATAAATACTGTCAAGACAATTCTTTATTTAGAATTTATTTGAGAGCCAGTTTGGTGTAGTTGTTAAGTGTGCAGACTCTAATCTGGGAGAACCGGGTTTGATTCCCCACTCCTCCACTTGCACCTGCTGATGTGACCTTGGGTCAGTCACAAGCTCTAGCACAGCTGTCCTTGAAAAAGAGCCGTTTCTGCCAGAGTTCTCTCAGCCCCACCCACCTCACAGGGTGTCTGTTGTGGGGAGGGGAAGGGAAAGGAGTTTGTAAGCTGCTCTGAGACTCCAAGTGAAGGGCGGGATATAAATCCAATCTCTTCTTCTTCTTCTTTAGTCATTAACTATTCAAAATCCAAAGTATTCATTTTCCCCAAATACTGGAATCCAAAAAACAACAACAACGGATTATAGGTAACACAGAAATTACCCAAGTGAAAAACTTGAAATATTTAGGCACCACCTTTCAGTATAATTTAAATTGGGTAACTCATAGATCCCAAATCACCACTGTAGCTAAGTGGGCTACTACCCAGCTCAAACAGTTCTTCACTAATGGTAACCAATATGTTCCTGCCGCAATTAAGATTTTTGAAGTCAAAGTTCTACCTCAGATGCTTTATGGCAATCCCAGCCTGGATAAAAACATTCAACAACAGAGAAAATTCAGGCAAAATATTTCCAACAACTTTTAGGAGTCTCTAACTGTACACCATATGCGGCACTTTGTATAGAACTGGGCCAGCATTTTATTGAAACAAGAATTTGGCTAATAACCTTTAAATATTGGCTCAGGTTACATTTTAGATTTTCTGCAAACTCTTTACTTTCAAGGATAAAAAGTGATCCATATAGTACTATCTGGCATTCAAATATTGAAAAGAAAATCCAACAACTGGGCTTTTCATTCGATTGCCCTTCAATGAATCCGCTATCTTTTAAACCATTAAACAAAGGCTTTTTGACCTAGAATTTTAAAAGCTAAATACTCTGAGTTCTTATTTTTCTTCTCAGGCAAAACTAAACCTCTCCATCCAGCAAGGGAAAATGGCCAGTTAATTGCACAACCCCTCAAAAATATTCACTGGTCGATATAACAAAGCCCCTTTCCTTGAAAGGCAATGTATCTGTCCTTTAAAATTGATAGATTCAATCCATCATATCATCTTGTATTGTCTATAATATGTTAATAAAATTTTATTTAAAAAAAATCTTGTATTGTCAATCGCACGCAGGTCCATGTAAGAAACTCCTTTCCTGTCCACTATACCCTAAACATTGTATTAACAATGACAGAATAATCCAATGTCTATTAAATGACACAAACCCAGACATCTCAGCTCTGGTCGTTAGATTCTTGGCTGAAGAGGTTAAAGACAGATACAAACTTTCTGTATGATCAGTCTTATTTTGCTGTCTCTGTAATGCCTTCTTGCTCATATTTTATCATACCATGTATTTTATTGATATGCCATTAAGGGTATTTGATTTGAATATAAGAGGGTTCTCACCCTCTTCTGAAGAGGCGCTGAAAGGAGTCCCTGACTACGCATCAGTCACTGAAGTAATGCTGAAATAAATGCTATATGCAGGGCTTTTTTTGTAGAAAAAGCCCAGCAGGAACTCATTAGCATAATTGGCCACACCCAACAGCAGAAATGTATTAGCCTATTAGGCTACACCCATGACAACACAGGTCATTAGCATATGAGGCCACACCCCTGTGTTACCAGAAATGTGCTCATCCAGCCACACCTACCTTTTGCTTCTTATTCTGTTTACCTTGTTTGTTGTCAAAACCCAGGGCCTTTTTTTGTAGCAGGAACTCCTTTGCATGTTAGGCCACACACCCCTAATGTAGCCAATCCTAATGAGTTTCTGCTGTTGGGTGTGGTCTATTATGCTATTGAGTTCCTGCTGGGCGTGGCCAACTCAGGAGACCGCCGGAACTCCATTCCTGTGCGTTCCTGCCCCCAAATAGCCCTGGCTATATTCAAAATCCATATTGAATAGCATGGGAGTGAATCAGTAGGATCACAAACTCAACAAGCTGAAAAGAACAACAGAAGACCTCTAGCCCCTCATTGCTTGTTAGCCTTCCACACATTATGTGAGTTTGCAGTCAAATGTACACTTGGCAGGAAGCTGCCTCTCTCATGAATATATATTTATTTTAGAAAATTTAAACATTTAGAAATGTAAGATACCTCTGTACTCTATGGGCATGCTTCGCTCATTCACACAGTACATGTTAAAGTACTTCTTCACCCCAAAATGACTTCTTCACCCAAAGAGTAATTAACATGTGGAATTCACTGTCACAGGAAGTGGCAGCAGCTACAAGCATAGACAGTTTCAAGAGGGTATTAGCCACAAGGTATAGATGGAACACTATGTCTGGGGCAGGGATACTCTGTATTCTTGGTGCTTGGGGGGGGGGGCAACAGTGGGAGGCTTCTGGAGTTCTAGTCCTGCTGGTGAACCTCCTGATGGCCCCTGGTTTTTGGCCACTGTGTGACACAGAGTTTTGAACTGGATGAGCCATTGGCCTGATCCAACATGGCTTCTCGTATGTTCTTATGTGCTTTTATAACTGAATGCCTTGTTATCCCAATGCTGCAAGCCACACTTCATTTGATTCATAGTCTGGACTTTGAGGAAGCCCTGTCCATTATTCAACATGCTTATATTTATTTATTATTTACTTCATATATACCTCACCTTTCTCCCCAGTGGGAGAAAGAAGCTCACATTGTTCTCCTCTCCATTTTATCCTCAACCCTGTGAGGTAGGGTAGGCAGAGAGAGAGAGAGAGAGAGAGAGAGAGAGACTGATGCAAGGTCACCCAGTGAGCTTCCATGACAGAGTGGAGGTCTCCCACATCCTAGTCAGACCTTCTGACCCCTGTACAACATGATCTCTCTTATAGTCCAGCTTTCTGTTAACCAGTCAAGATCAAGCAGGTCCCAAGCTGGCATACAACAAAAAGTTCATAAAATTGTGAGGATTAAATGGGGGAGAGGAGGACAATGTAAGCTGCTTTGGATCCCCGTTAGGAGAAAGGTGGGGTATAAATGAAATAAATAAATGACAGCACGTTGAACTTGAATTACAAGAAGAAGAAGAAGAAGAAGAAGAAGAAGAAGAAGAAGAAGAAGAAGAAGAAGAAGAAGAAGAAGAAGAAGAAGAAGAAGAAGAAGAAGAAGAAGAAGAAGAGATTGGATTTATACCCCGCCCTTCACTTGGAGTCTCAGAGACGCTTACAAACTCCTTTCCCTTCCCCTCCCCACAACAGACACCCTGTGAGGTGGGTGGGGCTGAGAGAACTCTGACACAAACTGCTCTTTTTCAAGGACAGCTGTGCCTGAGCTTGTGACTGACCCAAGGTCACATCAGCAGGTGCAAGTGGAGGAGTGGGGAATCAAACCCGGTTCTCCCAGATCAGAGTCCACACACTTAACCACTACACCAAACTGGCTCTGAAACAATAGAACCAACATGAACAATAAAAGCAATCCATACAGCAAACAATGTGGTATACAGATGAAATAAAATCACTATGAACCTTCCTTCAAATGCTCTTCAGAGCTACAGGTTGGGTGCCTTCCTCGTGGCCTCAAGAAGACTACTCCACAGTATGAGCACAGTAGTGCTCATGCTGAGTAATGGTCAGTGGCAGTTTTCACATCAAGTTTTGGTAGACGGAAGAAACCAATGGTGCGACCAGAGGAGCTGCATGAGTTGATACTGAAAGAGACAGTCTGTTGAGTATGTGAATCCCAGGTTGTAAAGAACTTCAGAGGTAAATAATTAATGCTTTGAATTGAACCCAAAGGAAATAATAAATGCAACAATCTCAAAACAGGTGTAATATTCCTGCAGATAGTCATCAAGTTGTTGCATTCTGAACAATTTTTTAAAATGCTACAAACATTTTTAACGTTATTCCAAATCTGCACTTGAAATTGTAGGAGACATTCTAGACACTAGCCTATCAGTGCCCCTCAGCTTTTGATGAAAACTTGCAGAGCCATGTTTTCAGATACAGTGAGTGTGCTTCCAAACCATCCTTACTGATTTAACAGTTCAGTCTTGAACCGAGTTACACTCATCTAAACCCCTTCACTTCAATGGCTTTAGATACAGTGAGGGTGCTTCCAAACCATCCTTACTGATTTTACAGTGGCTTTACTCAATGGCTTTAGAAGGGTGTAACTCTTCTTAGGATTGCACTTCAGAATTCTTTGTCTTCCTTCTCAGAAAGGTGAGTGCTGTTGGTTCTCAATAGCTGGGCTCCTTCCCTCAGGCAATCCTGTGACAACCTGTCAGCTAAATGTATGCCTTTTTTCAGGCCATCAGCTGTGTTGATTCCACCTATGACACACACACACACTCTGTCCAAACTGACCTTAGAGCTGCACGTTATGCAATCTTGGTACATATGCAGATATTTCATTTCAACACATACCCATCAGCAAAGCATCCTCCAGTTGCGTGTTGAGCACCAATACAACGGAAATTACGCCACAAGTCAGAAATTTTGCCTCAACTTAAAAAAAAGTTTCCATAATTTCAGTTTTCTATGACTCCTGGTTACGTTTCCATAATTAACAACTAATTTCAGTGTCCTTGGAAGTACTCCATGTTCCAAGTAATCTGGTTGCTCTGCATATCATTGAGAGAGCTTAAGTCTGGAACCAGTGCATGAATTCTCTAAGCTGATTGACTGAGCTTAAATGTAATACCAGGACGCAGTTGTCAGTACCACATAGCTCCCCTACTTTAAAATCTCTTTCTGAAGTCCAGAGCTGTGTTTCCTCTTCCTTTTTTTAGTTCATTTTAATCATAAGGATTTCTGTGGTAGTGTAACTGAGATTAAAATTGTGTATTCTATTTTTTTAAAAACAGAAGTAGCTTTCAGACCTGGCATTGCCTGTCCTCCTGATCATACAACATTTGTTTGAAATACAGATCCCTTGAAAACTGTGGTACTAGTTTCCAAATAAATTCTGGATCCAAGTGAAAGAAAGGATGGGCATACATTTTCACTCAAGTTACACGTTGCTCCCTGGCACTTTACGCTCATGGATTCCAGACATTTTTAATCTATACAAGTAACAGATCTGGTGCTCCTCTCTTCCCCTTCCTGCACTGATAATCTACCTACAAATAACATGAGTACTCCGAAAACTTTTTTCCATGAGAGAATGTATTCAGCACTATAAACATACCAGAGAATATTTTGCTATAGACAATCACTGAATGATTCATACTGAGGATAAATAAAAAGGGGTTTAGTGTGTTTGTGTAGATAAGAAGCTGTGGTGCTCATAAGTGTGAAGCAGGCCTCATTAGATTGCCGGGAGAGGCAATAGCCTCGTTCTGTCCTTTCCTGGTGAGAATGGGACACAAACAATGTGCTGCTCCTCCCTTTTTTTTGTCACTTGTCTGTGCTTGGCTACCCATGAGGGTACTATTTCTTCAAAGCCTTTTATTGACCAGGGGTTTTCAGTCATGCTGTGGCATCATATAGACCCTATTCCTCACATTTTACTTTTATCTCCTTAGTTTTTGCTGTTTCATTATCAGGCACAGTACCAATCTTATTACCATATCATACTAATGGAGGTTTGAAGAGTTGTTTTACTTTGGAAAGTCACTGAGATGACGCTTGAAAGGACACTTGGACTAACACGCTGGGGCTTGATGTGTGAGAAAAAGTTGCGGACAGCTACTAGGAAGAGTACGTATCAGGCTCTTCCTCTCTATCAAAACTGTCCTGCTGTGGCCATGATGTGCTAAGTTTGTCTTCATAGGGGTGTCTTCCTAGGCTTTGGACAGCAGCACAATAGCATCTGAAATGCAGAGCATACCCTCTTGCCACATTCGAACCTCTTCTAGCTGTGCAAAGCAGGATGCTAGACTAGACACACCCCTGGTCCGATTCAGCACGACTCTTCTTATGTTCTAGCTGAATTGTCATGGCAGAGGTGGGGGAAAAAAGAAAACATTTTAAATCTAGATTTGGTATGTGAAGGGGACTTCATGTAATTTTCATATATGTGTCTGTGGAAAAAAATGTTAGGGGTTTGTTTACATTGAAATTTACTATTTAGGTGTTTCTGTGTAACTGTATTTGTCTGTCCACATACTCAGCAAATCTTGCAATTAGTTGTTATGGTCAAAATAGATGCCAGTGACTGCTCAAGTGCACAAAGCAGGCAAATGTCTCCTCCAGAGGATATTCAAAGGATGTGGAGATACAAAGAGGGGTAAAACTGTGAGTGACTCTGCGTGACAAGCAGGTTACCTTAATGACCCATATACAACCTTACAGAATATGGGGTTCTTCCCAAGTGATCAAGAAAATTTAGTTGGCAGTCTATGCAAGTGCAAAAGCAGCTGTGAGTTGTAATACAAATGTGTTACTTATTACCAAGGAACAATCTAGCCTTGTAACACAAGCTATACCCTTGTTTTCCTCAGGGGATTACTTGGTGGTCCCAAAGTTTAATGGACTTGAATGGACAGAATGAGATTAAAATGTGGAATTCACTGTCAGAGGATGTAGTGATGGCCACAGGAATAAGCAGCTTTAAATGGGGATTAGATAGTTTCATGGAGGATAGATCTATCAGTGGCTACTAGGGACTATTTTTGCAGCTCATTTTACTCGAAAGAAGACAACAAAACAACACTAGTGTACATTTCAAAGTCTTTATTGTGGTTGTAAGAGTACATTGTTCAGTCATGGCTAAAAACATTCTAATATTTCAGTAAAATTTGAAAACTAAGGGTATTCTGGAGATCTTTCATACCCTAGTGTTTGTTTTAATACACTTTATAAAATGAACCTATAAAATGCATGGCAGAAGCAACAGAGACTGAACAAACACATGGAACTTGACATGGCATTATATGACCAATGCAGAATACTTTACAAGCTGGCTTATGGCGCTGGTATTACCAATATTCAGTGCAGAGAAAATGAATACCTGGGCATGCTTTATCATCTGTAAGGATTTGGTAACAAATGCAGACCACACACGAGTGCACTATACTGTTAAGGGGGGAGGGGGAGTGCTGAGGGAGGAAAAACATGCTTAGTTATACAACAGGACATATGACTAAGGTGATTTGAAGGAACTTGGCTCTCAAGGTAAAGTGGGAACCATATGAGTCTGGCTGTTAGAACAACAGTGGGGCAATTGCTTAGAGAGGTCCTGAGACTGAAGAGAGAGGGTTCTTGCCACCAGCAAGTTTTCCAAAACCTGAAAAGGGCATTTGGGTGAAAGAATGGTACAAATTTTTGATTTCAACTGTAAGGGTGGGAGCTGTTCTAGAAAACAAGAAGCAGCTTGTGGATCAAGCCACACAGACCGCAGCCTACCAGCCATATATTGTAGCCTGTCAGATGCTTGATAAACTCCTGTTTTTGCATTCCTAGTCAGGCACCAGAGAACAGCTTGAAAGTGCTCTCTGGAGACTGCTCCCATAGGTGACTGATGGGTTACTTTGGATCACAGATTACACAAGCCAGTAATAACTCATCCTCCTGTGCTTTGAATCAGCCTTCAGCCCAGTATCCTCCATAGTTATGCAAAGGCAGTGATACTGTGTTGTTCCTACAGGGCACCTACTACCATGAAACCATGCATAGTTGCGCAATGGTAAGGGAATTACATTACAAGGTAGTGGTCAGACATTTCATGTGCTATATAAAACTCCTAAACGGTTTTTAAGATTCTGTTATTTTCACCACAGCAGGTAAAACTAGGTGGGGCTGCTACGTCTTACACCCTAGAATTAAGCGGAGAAACATCATTTTTTTTAATAAAGAGAACAAAAATCTCTGACACATATTCAGGGAAGTAAAATTCCTTAGCTAAGCCAACTCAGTTCATAGTGTACTATACTGTCTGAAAAATCCATCATATTTTTCAGATGGAGGGAACAGTTCCCATCCTGTATGTCTGTTTGAATCTTTTAAGTATGCATGTTATATGCTTTCCCTCACTGGCACCACAATGTAGTATCTCTTCATACTCTCAGAACCTGGGGAAGATCGGAGGGATTTTTCTACCGACACTGCTTGAGTGAATCTTGTTCGGAAGCCAGCATAACAATATGCCAGCTGGGGCTCTTAAAACATTATTCCATACGTTGTTTTTTTTTAAATGTGGTTTGCCATGTTATATTACAATCCTATGGGGACCACCATATTGTAATATAAATGCTACTTTTAAAACTAATTCCACGTTTTAATTTTGTGGGGAAAGAATTTTTTACAATCAAATTGCTCTTTTCATTAAAATCAGATTCACACAATTTTTTCCTCCCAAGTTTCCTATTTACTTTATGCCAGGTATGCACAAGCTTTCCTGTGTTGGGAATATTCTGCCACGGGTTATGTTCCAGGCCAGCCTAGTTTCAAATGTACAATGGTCCATAGTCTGAAAAGATGTCAAAGCACCCACAGGACTAGGATGTGGATAGTCAGAATGGGACGGAATCCTATGAAGATCACAGTGCCTAGATCTGTCATGAAGATAAATCAGAAATATTTGCCATCACATTTACTGACTGATAAGCCTTACGGATTTCAGTGTAACTGGCTTCAAAGTGGGGTTGCAGTATGCAATTTTTAAATATTAAATTAAGAGGCCAAACAGGCAAGTCTAAATGGAGTGCAGTACAGTGGATCCAAATTCAGATCCTCAGTTTTATTTTTTATCCTATAAATGCCCAGATTTGCTGATGCTAATGATGGTAATTGTATAATCTGTTATCTCCCTGCAAGAGATAATGGAAAGAGAATTACCAAGAGGCAAATGCTAATCATGTAATGCAATGTGATGTTCAAATCTTGCCCTTGATTTATGGCAAGGCTGTGTAAAAACCACAGAAACCCCTATTTTTAGCTTCATGATTTGTCCAGCTATATTTAGAGCTCACTGTTGAAAAGTTCAATGGCTACACAATTTGAATGATCAGCAAACTGTTTTGTAGTTAAACTGTAGACACTAGCTGCGGGCAACAGAAACACTGAATAGACATTCAAAAATTAACTTTTCAGATGTAGCAATGTAGCAATGCCTACCTTTTTTACAATATAAGTGCAAAAGTGTATTAACCAATGACAGCAGTAAGAAAGACTAATGATTCTCATGCAAAATCTCTTCCCAGTTTACGACGTCTGTAGCACATCTAAAAAACATCCACAAACATACCCCCCTCCCCTCCCACAATACCCCAAATAAATTTAGTTTCTTTTCAGGTTGTGTACATTCTGTTTACTGCTGCCAAATTGATGGCGTGCAAGTTCAATCAATTCAAGCCCACCAAACAGTTTGTGTTGTGCAACAAAAATGACAACCAGAACCACAAAATACCACCGTACAAAGCTGTACAAGTACAGCAGCACAAATGCAGCAAGTGTGAAGAGTGTCCAATACAGGAGTGAAATGAACTTAACCACCATGACCCTGAGCTCAGATTTACAGGGGGGGATTTTGCTTCTCCCTGTTACATCAAAGTATTTTTTGCCTTCATAGAACAAACGGAGCCTCTCTTCTTTCTCTTCCCACCGCTTCTGGCACCAGAGCTGCAATTCTTCCCGAGAGACTGGTAGTGCTTGCACCGGGTATCTGTGGACGTGAAAGTGAATTTCTTTGGGGAAGTTCCCGTAGAGAAGATGCCTCTCAGTTTGAGGTATGTTTTGAGGATACGCTACTGTTATGTCATGAATCGCATCAAGGTTATTACCTGGGAGAGAAAGATATAAGACTGTGAGCAGAGCAATGTCAGAATTCATGGAAGTGAACAAATGATACTATGGCATAAAATATATGAAACTCATCAGAAGATGCAATTCTTCTATTATCGAGTTCAAATAGGCCAAGATCACTGTAATATGATCATTTGTCATTTATTTTTTCAGATGAAATGAAAGTGTTTTTGAAAGTTATATAATTCAAATTTTAATAAATATTCAATATTAGATGGACAAACTATTTTTTCTCTAAAGCAATGCAAAAGGCATCCTGAGAAAAAGATGTAGGAAAATAAAGATATAATGACCATCCAGTGAATATTTAAAGTAAAAAGATAACTGGGAAGTTTCACAAGCTTAGATAAAGCAACTTAAACTCAGGGAGATGAGGGCAGTAAAATGACAGAAGAGCAGGGAGCTGCCTGCATTATACAGATTTGCTATTGACTGCAGCCAGACTTTGCCTCCCGTCCAGTCAAGATCTACATAAACCTTTGGAAAGGATGTCCACAGGGATGCTTGCCTCAGAGCTTGAAAACTGTGAAGCTAAGAGATATTTTAGACCAAGGGTGTCAAACATGCGGCCCGGGGGCCAGATCAAGCCCCCGGAGGGCTTCAATCAGTCCCACAGTGGAACTGACCATCTCCTGCTTCCAGTTCTGCTGCTGCTGCTGCATCATAGCTTGCTTCTCCAGACTCTAATAATCACTCAGCCATTTCATGTCCTAGACTCAGAACTCTGAACATGAGATTTCTGTGGTGAATGTCAATAAATCAAAAGTAGGTTTGCAGCTTACAGATACACACTTGAACAGCATACTCAAGATTGCAACAGCACAGACATTTTGATGCAATAATTCAGAGCAAGAGGTGTCAGTTATCAGAGACTGTTAGATAAACAAAATATTGCAAGAGTGCTAATGTTCTAAGCATGTTTTTATTTTAAGTAAAAACAATCCTTTATGTTTGTTTCCTTTATGAAGTTTATATCTCTGCTACCTGGCATTACATTTTATGACACACATGGCCCGGCCCAACGAGGTCTCATTTATGTCAGATCCGGCCCTCATAACAAATGAGTTCGACACCCCTGTTTTAGATGGTCACTCTTAATTAATTAATTAATTAATTTATTATTTCAATTTATATCCCACCCTTCCTACAAACAGGCTCAGGGCAGCTCACAACAATAAATACAAACAATCTAAATTAGCACTATAAAATAATAAAATAAGACCAGTTTAAAATATTTAAAATATTTAAAACAGGCAGTGCACTGCATGAATGGCGACACTCTGTCATTAGTATCCCACATGTATATTTTCCCTGCTGATTTTTCTGATGTGGTTGTCAATTTATGTCTGTACCCTGATCTTGTTTCCTGTATGGCTTTATTTCCTACTCTTCTATAGCCACTTACAATCTTTTCCTACTTCCTCTTTTTTTGGGATATTCTGAGAGACATTTATAGCATTTATAGAAATATTATACATAAATGTATACAAAGAATGAATTTAAAAGCAACATGACTTTAGCAATGACCAGGAGGATGGCATTCGAATACTTGTGCTGTATCTAGCATCAGGGGCAGGCACTAGCCTGGTGAGAAATGGTTCAGACAGATAACTCATAAAGGCTATACTAGACTTGACCTATATATATTTACTTGTATTTTATTATGGATTATTTCACATCGATGCTCAAACTTTGACTTGGGGAGAAATTAGCGATTAGAGTTGTTTGTCTTGCTTTTTAAAGCCATTTTGGGCTCTGATATTTTCTTATACGGAAGTATAAAAATGGCTTTTTTCACTGAGAAGAAGAGAAGAGATTGGATTTATACCACGCCCTTCACTACCCAAAGGAGCGGTTTACAATCCCTTCCCCTTCCCCTCCCCACAACAGACACTCTGTGAGGTAGGTGGGGCTGAGAGAGCTCTCTCGAGAACTGTCCTTGAGAGAACAGCTCTGACAGAACTTATGACTGACTCAAGGTCACATCAGCAGCTGCATGTAGAGGAGTGGGGAATCAAACCTAGTTCTCCCAGATTAGAGTTTGCACTCTTAACCACTACACCAAACTGGCTCTCGTAACAGCAGATGCAAGCCTGCCAACAAGCTATGCCCTCTGCCTAGAAGCATAGCCTCTAAATCTCAGACTGGAGAAGAGAGTGAAGTTGGTGAAGGGTGGGCCACCAACCTCCACAACATCACTTATTATCATTAAAGGAAGGGGGAAAGCATAACTTTCCCCCAAAGAGGTCCACATGAATTTATTGATATACAGTGTTCATGTCCTCAGTGAGAGAGCCGTACCTATAATCAGGAGCACATCTATCTGACTTCTGAAAATCGCATTGTTACAGAATGGTTGCTAACTCTGGATTCAACAATTCAGTGCTCAAGGGAGAATTTCTGTAGGTGAGACTGCAGATCCTAGAACAAATTTGGAGGCGAAAACGGGCCAGAGCCCAGTAATTTTGGGGGTGGGGGCGGCTCTAGACACAGATCAGCGCAAAAGTTGTCTATCTAAGGTGTATAGGTTTTTTTTAAAGAACTTTTTCTGGCAACCGCCCCTCCCCAGACCCTTTTTGTCCCGACTGTATCCTTTTTTGAGATCTTATAAAGTCAGCTTGCCTAATCTAACATAGGTGCTAAATTCATTGGATGTGACATTTAAGTTAAGCTCTGCCACCATGTTAATTTATTTTATGTATTTCTTGTTCTATTTTATTGCTTGACTGTGGAAAGCTGGCTGCCTCAGAGATTTAACTCAAAGGTTGTATTGGAATGTGGCATTTTAAGGCTGGCTATTTCATAAGGATTGTTGTTATTTTGCGTAAAAACATATATCCCTTCACAGTGGGGTATAAAACCATTCCCTACCTTTCTAGCAGTTTCCAAAGGTCTATTTCAAACACTCAATGATGAATTTTTTACTTTAGCATTCTTATCTCATGTATATTCTCTGACATACATCTACAATTGGATTTAAAACAATCCAAAGAAGTCTACCATTTATCTCAAGAATTTTCTCTGGCATACATTTACAATTGGATTTAAACAAAACAAACAAGTCTACCCTTTAATTACAACACCAATCAATTAAGCTTCCACCTGCATATGAAATAATCCTTAATAAAATACAAGTGTGTGTGTATTTGTTGCCTCATAAATAGTAAAAGCAATTAATGAATGTCTCCAAATTTACTTCTGCAAAATCATGTACCAGATCTGTTCCAGCCTTTAAAGATTATTATTAATATCTTGAACTGGTCCGTGTTGGCTCACAAAAGCTGCGCTTTATGCGGCCACAGAGATGCAACATATTCAACAGCATAAAGCTTTTCCAAGTACATCTCAAGTCAATACACAACACTTCAACAGTAGAGTTGTTGTTGTTCAGTCGCACAGCCGAGCGACTCTTCGCGACCCCATGGACCAGCTCCTTATACTGAAACAGGCCCTTGGCCCATCAATGTTAATATTATCTACTCAGGCTGCCGGCAGCTCTCCAGAGTCTCAGGCAGAGGTCTTTCACATCAACTACTGCCAGATCGTCTTTCAACTGGAGATGATGGGAACAGAACCAGGGACCCTCTGCATGCCAAACAGATGTCCATGAAGATGATGGAGGGGGTGGGAAATGTGATGTAGCCTTTACAGCACAATCTAATACATGATTAAAGTAAAGGTAAAGGTTCCCTTGCTCGAAAGCCAGTCGAATCCGACTCTAGGGTTGCGGTGCTCATCTCCGTTTCAAAGCCGAAGACCCAGCACTGTCTGAAGACATTTCTGTGGTCATGTGTCCGTCATGACTAAACACCAAGGCGCACGGAACGCTGTTACCTTCCCACCAAAGTGGTACCTATTTATCTACTTGCAATTTCTTGCTTTCAAACTGCTAGGTTGGCAGGAGCTGGAACTAGAGACGGGAGCTCACTCCGTCATGCGGCACTCTTGGGTCTCGAACTGCTGAGCTACTGACCTTCCACAGCCTGCAATTCAACATCTTAACCACTTGAGCCACCACAGCTCAATACATGATTACTTGTAAGTAAATCGTAATGTGTTCAATAGGGCTCGTTTGTCGGTACACAGAATTTCTCCCTTTTTCACTCTTATTGGACTACCTCTTGGTTAAAAAAACCTAATTCACTGTGTCTATGTGTTCAGTAGGAAATCACTCCCTATGGGTATATACTGACAACCATATGCAACATGGCTGCCTATAAACTACATACTCTGTTACTGCTGTTTCACATTTCTGACCTCTTTTAAGGAAAATTTTAAATTTTATCTTGCTTTGTGAATTTCCATGTTACTGCAATTGCCCTGAAGTAACTTGACAAGAGGATCCATGGAACAGTCTATGAACAAACTATATGACTGAGAATCCATTTCTTCAATACTTGTTCAGGGCACCATTAGAATTCTGGTAGCTAAAATTCCCCAGCATGATCATGCACAAGTACACTTAGATTGAAATCCAGTTCAATAGGGCTTACTCTGAAGTAGGGGTGTACAGGATTGCAGCCCTACATTTACACACTTAGAAGGGTGTAACTGCATAGGATTGCACTGTTACTGTAGTAAGAAAAACTGTTTTTGCAACTAAAAAGTAAGAGCTTTTCGAATTGCCTTTTCTAATTTATTTTGCAACTAAAAAATAGAGCTTTTCTAATTGTATTTAACAGAGAGCTACAGAAAATGAAAGCATCAGTATTCAACTGCTGACAAACTAAGAAGAAGTAATGCATAACTATGGCTAATAAAGATGAAGCAGTAAAATGTGCAATGGTTTCAGCTCCTTAGAAGCTACTAAGCAGAAAAAACTTCCAGAAAGCATCATTGTCTGGCTCCTAGCTAATAATATTTCCTTAGGCACATTAGCGTTCTGTTTAAAGTTGCTCATATTTCAGAATCTACAGACATGATGTCTTTCTCTCAATAATTACAATGCAAAATTAATTGCTTTCAGCATTGTTTCAGGTCAGCAAAGGAAACTCCATGAATTCTAACTAAGCTTGTGACCAAAGTAATGTCTTCCCTATTAAGCTACATTCTTCAGCAAAATACATTTTCATAAGAACCTGAGAAGTTACTTTCTGAATCACATAATGTATAAGATTTTTTTAACTATTAGTTGCTGTAGATTTTCCGGGATGTGTGGCCGTGGTCTTGGCATTGTAGATGCCAATGCCAATGCCAAGACCACAACCACACATCCCAGAAAATCTACAGCAACTAATGAACTCCGGCCGTGAAAGCCTTTGACAACATATTTTTTTAACTCTTCTTTTAAAAATAACTTCTGACTTGTAAACATAAAGGAATCGGTTAAATTTTCAGTGTTATATCTAAAGAAGTGCACAATCCACAGCATACATAAAAGCTTCTGAAAATATTTGACATTTAATGTGAGAATTACTCTATAAAGAAATATTAATTCTATAGTTTGGAATGCAGCTGTGCCTGCACTGATAACCTTTTGGATTGAAACTACATCCCACTAGCATTTTGAAGGAACATTTCTACTGTGTTCTTAACTCGATGCATAATCACAAATAATATATAATGCTAAAGAGAAGCCGCATGGGAGACCCAGGTTTGAGTCCCCACTCTGCCACGGAAGCTTGCTGGGAGACCTTGGGCCAGTCACCCACTCTCAGCCTAACCAATCTCACAAGGTTGTTGTGAGGATAAAATGGAGGACAGGAGAATGATGCAAGCCTCTTTGGGTCCCCACTGGGGAGAAAGGTGGGGTATAAATGAAGTGAATAAACAAACAAACATATATAAAGTGACCGCTAGCTACAAAAGCAGCAAAACCAGGCCACCCACAGACAGGTCTTTATATACCTGGTGGCCTCCCGGGTGTGTAGAAAGTATGTCTTAGTAAACTAACCAAAAGCCTCCTCCCCAAAACAAACTGGCCCGAAGAAGACTGAAGCTGTGGTCACACTGGCGGCTTGGCGCGATATGGTGCCGCCGCTAATTGTACCAGTTTAAAATGTTGTGGGGCATATCATCCAGACAGCACACCCTGCTGTGGGTTATCCATGCAGACATCCTATGGTCAAGCATCCACATTACTGCAGCGCCACAGAGTGTGCTGCCCGAAAATTTTTCAAAATGCATGCGTGCACATGTGCAAGTGCGCACATACACATGTAGACAATTTTTTAAAAATCCTCCCTAATGGCAGACTGCCAGATCCAGTCTGCGCACACTCTCCCGCGTTCAGACATCTGGCCATGCCCAATGAATGCACAGGGAACCAAAAACACCACTTGTGATGTGGTGCCTTTTTAACCTGGCTCCAAGTCGTCCTATGACAGGATGAGTATGCCGGGGGAACGCCTGACAGATGTGGCTGTGGTAAGTGAAAATATGTCTCTCACTGCCTCTCCTCACTGCCTATTAGATAAGTCCCTTCAGTGACGTATCCATTATTAGTTTACAAAGATAATATCCCTTTTCTATCAACACTGCAGACTTGTTACTTAAGAAATACGTAAGGAATACATGTTTTGAACCAACGGGATATGTTCTTCTCTCATCCTTTGAGTAATAACATTAACACTGAGAATGTATGCTATAAGAAACTTGAGTAAACCCCCTTAAATTCTGGTTCACTGCCATCTCTTCAGGATTTAATGTCATGGAGTATTGGGGGTGGTGTAAACAGAATATTCAGAATTAAACTCAACTGTTTCATCTGTCCTTAAATGTTCACCAGAAATGCTACTTAATGTTGCACAGTATGAATATTTTAGTTATCTCGAAAGTCTAGCCAAACTAAGCCACAATGTGAATCCTCAGTAGAGATATGTAAATGAACTGGGTGAACGCCACCCAAGTCATGCAGATGAATAAGGCTGTATCAAGTATCTGTATTATCAGAACAAAATCCATCTGCAGCAGACAGTGATATATTTTGCTCTAAGCCAGAAATCAAACGGGAGGGGTAGGGGGAAGATGCAGAATCTGCCTACATCCTCTACTCTGTAGAATTTCATAAAGCATCTAAATAAAAGTTTAGTTTGCTAGTACAGCAGAAAATGCTCTGCCAAATGATACTTGCTTTCTTTTTAGTTGCAGACAGGGCCTGCAAGACGGAGCTCTTCCACCAGGCCTTCATCTTTGGGGGGGGGGTTAGGGCTCAGGAGGGCAGGAAGAAACATCTGTTAACATCTATTATGAATGCCTACCGGGAATGTTTGGGTTGTGTTTGTGGATGTGGTTGCCCTCTCTGAGATTCCGGAATGAATAATGTGTAGTTTGAGCACTTTAATGTTTGAATGGGTTTTAAATTGTATATTATGTTTTAACTGTACTAAAGTATTTGATGTTTTTATTAGCAAGTTTTTTCTTACCATGTAAGCCGCCCTGAGCCCTACGGGGAAGGGCGGGGTATAAATTTAATAATAAAAAAAATAAATAAATAAGCACTGCTAGGCTGCATCAGTTCAATTTGATACACATTGGGATGGATCCTATCCCCATCCTCCCACTGCACTGAGCAAAGTTTGAAGCCTTTTTCCAGTCTAGGAGACTTCCTCCAACTTAAGTGAGTCTTTGTACAACAGAAAAGCCAAAAGTTACAGGAAGGTTCCTTTGGTTGGAGGAAGGCTACCATACCTACTTGAAAGGAAGATGACACAGGCTTTCTAAAAAAGAAGTGGTAGTCTTCCAGTTGGGGATACAGATCTGCTGAGTGTGAGGGTAGAGTTTTGGAGAAAACACACCAGCTAAGAGTGGCAGTGAAATACTGGCTTTTACGTGCTCTGAGTTTCAAGGGGAGAGAGGAGGAGCTGGGTGGGCTAGCTTTAGAAACTGTAGCTCCTTGCCTAGCAGCTGGTAAGAAGCAGTAGGAACACACTGGTGGTAGGCTTGTTGCTCTACTGACTCATATTTTTTTTGCTCAGAATAATACTACACACCAGCTGTTGCTTCTTCCCCTGTGCTTCAGGCCAGAGTTGTGTAGTACTTAAGGTCTTTTTCCCCTCAGGAGAGGGGAACTCAAAAAAAATCTGAGGGTTTACAGCAGTTTAGCACAACATTAGCTATAGCTGTTATGAGTTTGCATACATTTTAGAAAGGGAAGGATAAAGCAAATAATTAATTTTAAATATTCTGCTACATCGGAAATATGATACTTTGTCATGGAAAAGTATTGTGGACTGGGTGGTGGGGGTTAACTGTGCATTCCTAAGGAGTTATACCCTTCTAGGCCCACTTAAAATCATAGAATCATAGAGTTGGAAGGTACCTCTAGGGTCATCTAGTCCAACCCCCTGAACAATGCAGGAAATTCACAAATACCTCCCCCTTAGGGTTGCCAAGTCCATCTTCCACCCCCAGTTGGGGGTGTTCCTGTAGGGGGTGGGGCATCCCCAACATGATGACGTCACATTGGGGGCGTTTGCCGCCCCCACCACCCGCCCGTGTGCGGGATCTCCAGAAACGGCAGTTCCCTGCACTTAAGTAGCCGGCAGCCGGCGTTTCCCCTTTAAGAGCAGCTGCGTTTCCCTTTTAAGAACGAAGCTGGCTTTTCCCTGCAAGCTTGCGGAGTTTGCGCTTGGGATGAAACACGGGTTGCACACACTTAAAGGGAGAGAGATAGATGGCTGTGGGTGTTGGGGGTGGGGCTTCCCCTGCCGACCATCTGGCCGGCGGTGGGTAGAAACCCCCCCCCCCAAACAGGGGACCCCTGGCAAACCGGGGTTTTTGGCAACCCTACTCCCCCTCCACGCCCCCAGTGACCACTGTTTCATGCCCAGAAGATGACAAAACTCCTCCAGGATCTCCAGCCAAACTGGCCTGGAGAAAAATCGCCTCCTGACCCCAATGCAGTGATCAGCATTTCCCTGGGCGTGTCAGAAAGAGCCACAAGACCTAAGCACTGAGGCAACCCTTCCTGCCCTCCCTCTCATGTTCTGCATAAGTTCACAGAATCAGCACTGCTGTCAGAGGGCCATATAGTCTCTCTTTGAAAGCCTCCAAATTGATTTAGAAAGGTGTCATTCTGTTAAGGATTGCACTACCAGTTGGTCAATTTATCTGTGCCTTTGCCCATTAGTTTGACTTGGGGAAGTAAAACCCCCCAATCTCTTGCCTTTATACATTTGGAACAGCATGGTCCAGTACTACTTGTGAACAGTTACAGTGCAAAGAGGTGCAGAAAGTAAAAATAATTATTTTCTTCTGTGGTCTATATTATGTATTGTATATTTATTACTATGTAATTAAAATTTTTGTTTGTACTGCCACTTTTTTTAGAAGGGGCCATTTAAAATCCACAGTCATCTTCTTTTACGTATAAGCTTCTCTCTTTTTAGGGAGCTATCTTAAATTTGGGGTCATCTTCAAGTAATTATGGTACTTGGAGGATGTTTGGATCCACTCAATGCATACCAGCCTTTATTAATACGACAGTGCTTTGAATAATATGAACACATGAAGCTGCCTAATACTAAGCCAGGTCATCATTCGTTCCAGTTCAGTGTTGTCACCTCTGACTGGCAGTGGATTGGAGGGGCCTTTCTGAAGAATCTTCTGTTCCCCCTGCACAAAAACTGCTAATCTCTCTATATAATAATTCTGTTTTTGAGTGGCAACATTCCATGCTCTCCCTCAGCCATTGGCCCGTCAGCCACCACTCAAGAGTACTCGCATGCCATTGGCCTGGTGCTGGGTCTGCTCCTCTTCCCCGCCCACTCCCCCTTCAGCCACTGTGCCCTGTCAGAATTACAGGCAAACGGCTTTCTCTCTTGACGAAGACACTTTTCCTGTGTGGGACTAACTTTCCCCTCAGTGGCTGTTGGTAGGTGTCACGAAATGGCAGTTATCTGTGTTTGTAAGATGGCTGTGGTTATTTGTTTAGAATGTTCCCCCATAAGGTTTAACTGAGCTTAGTTCCAGAGAGGGGCGTGCAGGGGTATCACTCACTGGGTTGAATGGGGCTTCCTCATCTGCTGGCCTACAGTTCCCAACTGCCCCAAGGCCAAAAAATGCGGGAAAACAGGGACTGTCCTAAGGCAGACTTTGTCCCTGGGAGCAGCAGAAATTCAGCCACTCCAGTCGACTGGACTGGGGAATGAATGGAAGTTTCCCTGCTCTCTTGGGCAAGAGAGAGAAGCTGAAGTACATGTGAGCCCACAACCTCCAGAGGTAGAGAGTATTGTGTGT
>NW_015175974.1:61716-137192 GCF_001447785.1 Gekko japonicus
TGGGGATTCCATCTCCAAATAGGGAGATTTGGCCAGAGGGGTCTCACTGTCCCTCTAAAAAGGCAGTGACGATTCCGTGAGTGGTGGCAGCGAACTTAAGGAGTGAGATACGCCCATGGGACGAGGGTGGGAGGCAAACAGCTGAGTTGTAAACTGGAGCCCGTTTCACCATAGTAGGCAACCAAGCTTGGTTCAGACAAAGGAAACACTATGCAGGCTTTTGCAAGGAACTCATTGGGGCCAATCCTGACTAGGGTTGCCAGCTCCAGGTAGGAAGACTCCCGGACATTTTCTGGTAGAGTCTATGGAAGCCACGGTTTGGGGAGGGGAGAGGCCTCAGCTGAACAGAATGCCATACAGCCCATCTTTTAAAGCAGTTATTTTATCCGGGGGGGGGGGGGATTTGTTGTCTGGAGGCCAACCCCAGGGGGGAAATTCCTGGAGATTTGAGGGATGGGGCCTGGAGAGGGTAAGGTTTGAGGAGTGGTGGGACCTCAGACTGGTACAATGCCATAGACTCCCACCCTCCATACCAGCCATTTTTTCCGGGGTAACGATTATTGCTAATCTCCAGGTGAGGGCTGGAGATCACTGAAGATTACAACTGCTCTTCAGGTAGCAGAGATCAGCTCCTCTGAAGAAAATGGTGGACTCTGTGTCATTATACCATGCTGAGGTTGCCACAGCACATTGACGCTGAGTGCCCAAGGCCTTGGCACTCTCCCAGAGCCTCTTTCTAGATCTCATTGTATTTATTTTCACAACGGGCCTTATTCCTAGTCTCTATATAATAATTATCTTAGCGTATTGTCCATTTCCAGCTCTCCCACTGGCTGCGCAGTGTGGTTCCATCAGTTATTGGGCCGTCAGCTGCCACTCAAGAGCACTCGTGTGCCATTGGCCGGATGCTGGGTCTGCTCCTCTTTCTCGTCCACTCCCACTTCAGCCACTGTTGCCTGTAAGAATAACTAGCAGATGGCTCTCTCTACCTTGACGAAGACACTTCTGCTGCTTGACTCCTCTGTGGGACTAACTTTTCCCTCAGTGGCTGTTGGTAGGCAACCAAGCTTGGTTCAGCGTAACCCCCTCCCCCGCCAACTGCCAGCTCGGCCACTTTCCTGTCAGAATAAACTTCAAACAGCTCTCTCTCCTGCTTGGCTCCACCATGGCTGGCTGGCTAATGAGATGGGCCAGCGGCCATAAAACTATTCTCTTCAATCCCGTGCTGGTTGGCTGACTTTCCCCTAGGGTTGTGAATCTACAGGTGGGACCTGGAGATCTCCTGCTGTTACAATTGATCTCCAGATGACAGAAATCAGTTCCGCTGGAGAAAATAGCTGCTTTGGAGGGTAGACCCTATGGCATTATACCCTGCTGAGTCCTTCCACCCCCCCCCCAAAAAAAATGCTGCCCTCCACAGGATCTACTTCCCAAATCTCCAAGTATTTACCTACTCAGAGCTGGCAACCCTACTTTCCCCTCAGTGCCTGTTGGTAGGCAACCAAGCTTGGTTCTGTTAGTAAAAGGCCCTTTCCACACCTATTTTGGCCTCTGGGAGAAAACCTATTGAGGCCAGTCCCGATAGGGTTGCCAACTCCAGGTGGGAAATTCCTGGAGATTTGAGGGATGGAGCCTGGAGAGGGTGAGGTTTGAGGAGGGGTGGGACCTCAGAGAGGTACAATGCCATAGACTCCATTCCCTCCTGGGGAACCACTGCTGCCAATCTCCAGGTGGGGGCTGGAGATCACAGAATTACAACTGCTGTCCAGGAGGGAGGGGGAGGAGATGCAAAGTCAGAGGGACAGATAAAGGTAGGTTGATGATAGCCTGGGAAGGAGATAGGGTTGCCAACTCCAGGTTGGGAAATTCCTGGAGATTTGAGGGGTGGAGCCTGGAGAGGGTGGGGTTTGAGAAGGGGTGGGACAGACAGGTACAATGCCATAGACTCCACCCTCCAAACCAGCCATTCCCTCCTGGGGAATCACTGTTGCCAATCTCCAGGTGAGGGCTGGAGATCACTCAAAATTAAAACTGCTCTCCAGGTAGCAGAGATCAGTTCCTCTGGAGAAAATGGTGGACTCTGTGTCATTATACCCTGCTGAGGTCGGCACAGCAAATTGACACTGAGTGCCCAAAGCTGGGGCACTCTCCCAGAGCCTCTTTCTAGAGCTTGTTGTATTTATTTCCACAACGGGCCTTATTCCTAGTTTATTACATAATTGTTACACCTGGTCTGCACATTTCCCCTTGAGATTGCATTTCTGTTACGTTTTCCTGGCATTCAAACTACACAAATATTTTGTACCTGAGGAAACTGAACTCTCTCAGTTTGTTTAAATCACTGTTGAGGAAGTCTTACAAGTTCTTTAGGGATATTTTTTGTGATGGATTAATGAAAACCAACATAATTCTTCCCTGTGCTTATACAATGTGGTAAACATTCATTTTTTTAATCTTTAGCATTTGCACACCGCATTCTCAGCATAAGAATGCTTACCCAGTACTATTTGTTCCCCCCTCCTTGCGATTTTGTGAACTTTTAGGATATTTTGTTTGTTTTTAACAATTGGAAACTGTGTACTTCAGTCTCCTCTTCTGTGCTGGGACCATCTACATTCCTAAAAAAGGAGTGAATAGCAGCATGATTCTGCTCTGTCCCACCAGTATGAGGACTTACAAAATTAGTAAGCAAATGTTGACACGTGTCCGGGGTACATTATGCAGAAAGGCCCGTAGTCACACCACCTCCTTGCTCATATGACCATGCTATGCCACCTGGTAAAAATTAAAAGTGTCTCATAATGAGTCTTTCATGTGTTAAGGAAGACTGGAGCAAATGGAGGCATGTAAAAACTATAGGCAGCAGGACATAATCAGTTGCTGTGCTGTGGAGCGTCTAAAGAGAGTGGTTGCTTCATTCATCCAAGCACCAACCTGGCAGCTGCATTTTAGCCTTCATAGCTATGCTGTCTTTCCTCCACAGCCTCTGAAGTGCTGTTCCATGAATTACAAAGCAATTGAGCTATAAATAAAAACATATAACATATGAAGAGTGGGGTAGAGGAAGGATAAAAGGGTTGGAACAACAAGTTATTTTCAGCCTTCCGGGATGACCAGGCAGAACTGACTCACTGCTCTTTATTGCTCCGTTTGTCTAACTCAAATGATGGACTTAGCAATCACAGATTTCCTCCAATTATGCAAATTTGTTATCTCTTCGGCCATATACCACATAAATATACATGTAGCACACATTCCTAGTCATCATATCTAATGCAGCCTATTATTAAGCATGGAAGAATCATACAAAGGCCAAAACTCCACTTGAGCTCCAATGCCCATGCAGAGCTCCACAAGCAATAACTGCCACATTCACTTCCAGGTGTGTAGCTCAGAGGCACTGCCTTACTCTAGGGTAGCCCCAACAGCAGGGGCACCCCACTTTCTAACCTGAGCCAGAGACCCACAAACTCAGGCCAAGAAAGACACACAGAGCAAGCCATAGCTCTGGGAAAAGGCTCACCATTTCCGGGTGGCATAAGGCAGCCCTC
Source organism: Gekko japonicus (assembly GCF_001447785.1). Taxonomy (NCBI): domain Eukaryota; kingdom Metazoa; phylum Chordata; class Lepidosauria; order Squamata; family Gekkonidae; genus Gekko; species Gekko japonicus. Next base: position 65,268 of record NW_015175974.1, read on the forward strand.
AGAGGAAACCTCCAGTCTTCCCCCCCCACCCAGCAAAAGTATGCATATGAAACAATGGAAGTTCCACCAGGTAAAGTAGCTACATTTCTAAAGGCTATTCAAAGACCACCTGGCGAATAGCCCTTCTGTCTCCAGAACGTCACCCAGCCCTTTTGTGTGCACCTAAGTCTATGTGAAAATCCTTTGTCTTCACAACTGTCTTTCCTGCTCCTTCCCTCAGGATACCAAGATAATTTATTTTATTTATTTATTCTTCAAATTTGTATCCCGCCCTCCCCGGAGGCTCAGGGCGGCTAACAGGGGCACAAGTGCCTAATAAAAACAATAAGAACAGTATAAAAAATACAATACAATATACAACAATACAATTAATAAAATATCGGTGCTCCACTGCTCTCTCCAAGTCCTAAAATCAAGATGGTGTTCTACAGATGTTATAATAATACAACGACCGTATGTCGCCACAACCCTATCATCCGCCAGGTACGTCTCACACCCCCGATAGTATCCGCATTGTGCGGTGCGGTGATGGAAAAGCGTTGATGGAATAATGGCGGCAGCTCCTACTCGAAAGCCTGGCAGAAGAGCTCCGTTTTACAGGCCCTGCAGAACTGCCCAAGGTCCCGCAGGGCCCGGATCTCTTCTGGGAGCTCATTCCACCAGGTAGGAGCTGCCACCGAAAACGCCCTGGCCCTGGTCACAGCAAGTTTGATGTTCCTGGGGCCTGGAATATCCAGGAGATTTTGGGTCCCCGACCATAGTGCCCTTGGGGGAACATGTGGGGAAATGCGGTCCCTTAGGTAGGCCGGACCCTGGCCATATAGGGCTCTAAAGGTAAGAACCAGCACTTTGAAGTGAATCCGGTATGCCGTTGGCAGCCAGTGCAGCGCTTTCAGCAAAGGCTGGATGTGATCCAGTCTAGGGAGACCCATCAACAGCCTGGCAGGAGCATTCTGCACTAGCTGCAGCTTCCGCATTTGCGACAAAGGCAGCCCCATGTAGAGAGCCCCATGTAGATAAACCAATCATACATTCAAATGTTTAGTGATCCTTCCTGCCGGTAATCAGAGACCCATTCCCCACCTTTTGTGTAAACCTGGGAACCTTTTCAACCTTCCTTGACTGGACCATTAGTGTTCAGAAAACCCATTCAGCTAGCCACCCAACACCTGGCTAATCCCATCATCACTATTGTTAATCCAGACTCTGCCCCTCTGGAACCTCATTGGTCACACCTAGGTCTAGCCCCTCTTGATGCTGCACCCCCTGGGACCCATGAATGGTCCAGGTAATTTTTTGTCTTCACCTGAGACAAGTCCCTCAAGACGTCCTATTGGTTGGCATTGTTTTCCAATGTCTATATCCATCAAGGCACATGGCCTCAGAGTGTGTGCCTCTGCTCTGATGCCAACTAGCAGTCCACCCCCAAACTTTTGTTTGGGTCATAATCCCATCTCCATGGACTTTTGCATGTTTGGACAGGTCATATCACCCCATAACTGACCCCTTTATTCACTATCAATCACCTCTGCTTTCTTAGTTCTGTATTGCTGGCTCTTTTTGAATTCTTAGTGTGCTTATACTACTGGTCCTTGTAAAATAATTTTTCAATCCAGTGGATGGTATTTAATTTCTGGAAGCAATCCACTGAATTTTTACAATACAATTGCACTTGATTTGGCTAGAATTATGGACAGTTCAGATGAACTCATCGTAATAGACAGTAGCAAATCTGGATGTAAGAGACAACATTCATGCCTGAAAGCTGAGTGTGCCATGGTGCAGCCACCCCCACCAGCGAACTCCAGTGAATGGCTCACTGATTAGTCAAGAAAGACACACATTTGCACCTGGTGATTATGAGGCCTTAAGAACCCATAAGATTTGAGAATCCTGACCACTACAAACTGGAGCCTCAGAACCCTCAATGGCAAAACTGACACAATTCTGTAGTACTCTTTATGGATAAAATCATTTGAATTCATTCTGATCTGGATTCTGCTTTGGGTACAGCAGATAAAGCCGCCTCCATAAACTCCCCTTGAGTCCATTTTATTATATAAGTTTCAAGCCAGACCATCTAAGGATGTGAACAAGGTACTTGGTGCTGTTCACTCAGTAAGTATCTGTTCAATCTTTGCCTAGCCTGACTTTTGAAGGCTTGATGGGGAATGTCCTTAAATCTCTTTTCTCACCAATATTCACCAAAATAAGAAGAAGAGAGAGAAGAGACTGGATTTATACCCACCCTTCACTCTGTCAAGACCCGCTGTCAATCACTTAGTACACGCTTCCAAAAAGATTTTACTTTATTGTGAGAACTATGGTAGTGTAAACATATTCACTGTTAAGAATAACTACTATGAAGCTTACAGGTATAGATATAGTATACTCCAAAGGGGCCCCCAGTTGATGGGCCAATTAGGCACTCTCTCGTGGGCGGGAAAACCCGTTGGTGGGTTGGCGAAGAAGCAAAAGTGGTCCCACGGTTGAAATATGGGAAGACACTACACGAGGGAGCGAGCCACAAGGTCACAGATAAGGAGCAGAGGCGCCAAGGGGAATGGAATGCGGGACTGGCTGGTACACAGGTCAAGCGTGTGAACTGAATCCCATAAACCTAATGGCAGCATAGCTGACACACTTGGAGTCTCAGAGTGGTTTACAAACTCATTTCCCTTCCCCTCCCCAAAACAGACACCCTGTGAGAGTGGGGCTGAGAGAGCTCTGACAGAAGCTGCTCTTTCAAGAACAGCTGTGACAGAACTATGGCTTGTCCAAGTTCAACCAGTAGCTGCAACTGGAGGAGTGGGGAATTAAACCCGGTTCTCCCAGATTAGAACCCGGTTCTCCCAGATTAGAGTCTGTGTAATTAATCACTACACCAAACTGCACATTAGGATTTTTGTCTCATATACACTTAGTAATATGTTTGGGATAATTTTTTTTTTTAACGGAAATTAGATAAAATACCTTCAAGGGAAGAATACATACAGAAATTGTTAGGCATAGCTTAAATGGACAAATTAACAATTTTGTTAAAAGAAAAAGGAAAATACTTTTGAAAAATTGTGGTCAAGATTCTATGAGTGGTTGCGTTAAATGTATTCTTTTCAAAAAAAACAATATGTTATGTAGACTTAAGATGTTATATATGAGTTTTTCTATTTTTGTGCATGTAACAGTCTTGCTGCCATTGTTATATATGGGAATAAAGTTCCATGACTATTTTCTAGCTATCTGTCCCTTAGTATGTTTGGGACAATTTTAAAGAAAAATAGAATCTTTTCTGGTATACGGTTTTGCCTCCCTAGAAGCTCATATACAGGGACCTTAAAAGTTCTTCCTTATATTTTGATCTGCGTTACTTTTCTTTTTCTTTTGCAAGGAAAAGTACATAGTTTAACCTTGCATGACAATCCAGCGGTCTTACCTGTTCCTAAGGAGATTAGAAGAACTGTTGAACTAGAAAGGCATACTATGACTGAGTTTGTAAATCTCTGAACAAAGTGCAAAACATTTTAGAAGTTTCATATATAAAATGGGTAACAACAACCCTCCTTTTTCAACCAAATACATGCACAACTTTACATCAGTGTCCACAGTCAACCACTACAGAGTTCTCTTTAGCTACTCGGTTATTTTCACAACTGTGTTCCAGGTAGGGCTGCCAAATGCAGCCGGGGGGCGGGGAATCCCCCGTTTCGGAGCCCCGATTCCCGGCGCGCCGGAATCGGGGCCCGGGGGAAACCCCACCCCCGCGTGCGCGTCACCCGGAAGTGACGTCGCACGCTGGGGGCGGAGCCACGCCATTTGAGGGGAAAACTCTTTGTTTTCCCCTCAAACGGCGTGGCCCCACCCAGCGTGTGACGTCACTTCTGGTGACGTTCTGGTGACGTCCTGGCGGCGCGCGCACGCACGCGTCCACCGGCAGCTCCCGGACCGGCAAGAGGATACCCCGCCGGTGAGTAATTTAAATTTGGCAACCCTAGTTCCAGGCAATCAAGAGAAAGCAAATGCAACAGAAATGACAGGTTAAGGCTACATTCCGATACAAATTTACCTGGAGATAAAGCCCACTGAACAAATCAGAGTTTACATTTGAGTAAACAAAGCATAATATGTGGCTCGTGTGATACATTCATGATAGTCATTCATTACATTGACATATGATACTGTATGTAACCTATTATTCTACTGGTTTTGATTCCCAATAATTATGTTATTCTCATATTTTATCCCATCATCCAAAGCAAACTTCTTTTGAAACCGAAGGGAGTTTCAAAAGCAAGTTAAAATGGCTTGAGTGTGGTGGTGATCGACTGTTTAAAAAGTCAGTATTTCAAATGGGCTAAGCCCTCTTGCATGAAGCTAAGCAGCTCTTTGGAATAATATTCACTAATTTCCCAGAAAACTGCATTACTTCAGGGGTGGGGTGTACTAAACTACTGGACGTGTAATTGCTCAAAGAAAACACACACAGATTTTGGAAACTTCCTTTGTTCACTTCGTAAATCCTGTTATTATTCTTCACTTTATGTCTTATAGCTTGCATGCCTTGTCTCATGATAATTTGGAAAGACCACCAGTAGAAAGGTAAGAAGTCACTACGATGGATAATACTGAAGGTTAAGCCGTCTCTTACAGTGCATTTCTAAGCAGAGTTACACCATTCTAAGGCTACTGAAGTCAATGGGTTTGGAAATGCATAATTCTGCTTAGGATGACACTGATAAAAGCTCTTTTCTTAGTTATTTAAATGAAATTTGGCACATACTTCAACAGCTAATGCTCTGCCTACAGTCCTTGCGGTTTCATTAAAACTATATCCAAATAGGTATTTGTTTTTGTAAGTGAACATTCCCTGAAGAGTTTTACGTACATATACACAAACAAATTCATCTATGTGCTTCTGAAGGAAATCAGCTTCATATGGATGAACTACCTGAGTACCAGTTAACGTCCTGAACTGGCCAGCAGAACAGATGCTCTTTAAAAACCACTTAACATTAAAGATATGTCAATGCAAATTCAAGATTTCCTATGTGGCCATTATTGGCACTTCATATATGCCATGACTCACTAGCTATGCACACAATGTGCCTGCCTTATAATACAAAATGCCAGATCAGTACGCAGTTTATATAACTCTGGAAGTGACAGGTGTTTAAATCCATGAGAGTACAGATGAAGAAATTATTTTATAGCTGCTAATCTGCTGGCACCAAAACAGTTTCTGCCATATGACGATACACAAGTGGACAAATCTTATTAAGTTCAATCAACCCAGTACTCAGGGAGCCATCGTAATCAGAAAGGGATTTAATGAAAAGTCTCGGCTCCAATAACTATGCTTTAATTATGACTGACTAATATTTATCCACAAAGAAGAATTTGTTTCAGGATTAGCCTGAGACCTGGAGGAAGCCAAATATATCAGTTCAATAATGGAATGTTTAATTACACTATAATGGATTTCTAATTGTGATATACTGCTCTGTAGCACACATGATTTATTTAGTACAATAGCTTTTCATTGGATACATTAAAGTATTTTTAAGACAACAGTAAAAAGGAGTAAAGCGTGGGAACTGGGAAAGGGAATCAAACCAAATTTATATTGGACAGGATGTCATCCATGTGCAAGGCACATTCATATTTACTTATATTCCACCTGTCTTCCACCCTGGCACAATATGGCTCCCAGGTCTCCCATACAGATACTGAACAGAATCTTACCAACTTTCCTTCAGAAAGGTTGAACAGTTATGTGTGTTCCAACCACGCCCCGGGACCCGGATAAGGGGAACAGTTGTAATATTTTTCCCCAGTGACATAGTCGGGCTCAAGAGTAGTCAGCTGGAAGTTCACAGTCTAAACGCTGTCCCCAAACAAGTTCACTGGTTCCTCAGGCGCCTTACTGAAGTCTAATCAAGACACAGTAAAAAGTGTCTGTCCAGTTCACCGTTCTAGCAGTAATGCCCCTACCTGCTGGCTACTTTGGAACTTTTAAAAGAGCTGGTCAAGAATCTCCTGCAAATTTAGTTTTCAGATAACCACAATTAAGAGTTAATTAAGACTTCAAATCCTAATCATGTGATATTTACTCAATGTAAAACAACTTGGGTAACAATTAAATGTCTGATCTGATGCATTCAGAACCCATTAAAAGGAATGCCTTGTAATTTTGCAGGCAACTGCCTCTTCGTATTTTGTATACCCCCTGTTTGTCTCCATTAGAAAACAGTTAAGATTTTCCAATGTTAACAAAGCACAAATGATCTAAAATAGGCACAAGAGACAAGACAAAGGAATTAATTTATGTACCTAGAACTTTCAAACTCATGAAATTGCCTGCACAAAAGGATTACCAAGAGAATCTATGTTATAGGGAGCTTTAGGTAGGCAAGGGTATGGCCTTTTAATGAAGGAAGTTGATCCATTGCAATTTAATTTTCATTGAAACCCAGGGACCGAGTGGGTTTATATCAAATGGATTAGTTGGTGGAGCTGAAAAGTACCATAACAAAATTTCAGCTTAAGAATAGTAAGGTCTGCCTAGTTTGTGTTTCTCAGCACCATGGTTCCATTAAGCCTTGGGGTTTTTAAGGCTGCAATCCTCTGAACACCTGGCAGTAAGCCCTACTGAACAAAATGGGACTTTCTTCTGGGTAAACATACTTAGCATTGCACGGTATATCCAGTTGGATAAAGTTTTATTTTGCTATTTTTTAAAAGAAATAAAATATATTTATAATATTTAAAAACAAGATGTCTGTTATACTGTAGTCATTTATTTTTCTCAGTATCAGGGTCAGGGTTTTACAGCTTCCTCATCCTTTTCAGCATCAATTACTCAAGGAGGGAAAGGCAATTGAACTGGTAGAGAGCTCTTCCCAAAACAAGAGAACTGGACCACAAAATTATCCCTTTATAGAAAAAGATCTACAGCAGTCTCATTCAGGGGCACCTCCATTATTCAATCCTGAAAACATTTTCCTATGACAATGGTTGGGGAAAACGGTGGTTGCTTACCTGTAACCGTTGTTCATTGAAAGTGGCTTCTGTGCGGGCACACATGGGACTGCAGTAGGCAGGCCGACCACCGGGAGGAGCTAGCGAGCTTCTTTTTAGAATTTTCAACCCGAGAGGGCTAGGCTCCAACGAGGAGGCGGTTTCCCGCCCAAAACACCACCTGACCTGGGCGGAGCCAGCCCTCTCCCCTCAGTTCTCCTCTGCCGCTTATTGTCGCGGAAGACTCCCACAGTGGGGAAGGAGGGAGGGATGTGTGCCCGCACAGAAGCCACTTTCAATGAACAACGGTTACAGGTAAGCAACCACCGTTTTCATTTTCAAGGCTTCTGTGCGGTCCCACATGGGAGATTAGTTCCGCTTTTCATCCTCCATTTTTTAAAAATTGTAGGCGATGTGCGCTTGGGCAAAACTTTGCCCCGGCGTTAGTAAAAGCAAACTTTAAACGGTGCCCAGTTTCAGCCCTCAGATGAGTCCAGGACCTCACTGAGGCCAGTTTCGATGTCAAAGTTTAAAGGGAAGTTTTCGCTTCAGGGCATGCTTTTCGGGCTATGGTGTTATGTGCATGCGCGAAGATCTCAATTATAAGACTGCCTATGCGCATGCGCAAACTGTGTAGAAATAAAAAAGACCCACCGACGTGCGCTGCTGAGCACCTGAAGTGTGGATGCCAGGGAGTGATGCGCTGTGCAGTGAGAGGTGAGTGTGATCGCGCTCCCCCCCGATCAAATTCATCCAGTTGGAACCGTAGCAGTTTACACCTCTCCCAGCCTGCCGTCTGACCACACCCGATGAGTTTCAGCCAACCGGTCTGTTCTAATGTACTGTTTGATTTAATACTGGGTGAAATGAAATTGTTGTCTGTGGTAGCTGTTCTCTGGTGATTCATCCACTCAAGCAAATTGTCAGAGCTTAGATTCTACGGTCAATGGATGAAAAATACATTTATGCTAACTGGCTGTAACATGCTTTTCCTGACACTATTTAGTACTTTCTCAAGAAATGTTTGTACAGTCTTACAGTGTTTTCTAAAGATTTACATCCTTCTAAGTCCACTGATTTCAGTGAACTTGTTGTTGTTGTTCAGTCACACAGTCGAGTCTGACTCTTCGTGACCCTATGAACCACATCATGCCAGGCCCTCCTGTCCTCCGCCATCTTCCGGAGTATACTCAATTTCATGTTAGTTGCATCGGTAACACTGTCTAACCATCTCATCTACAATTTTTGAAGAGGGCCACTTTCTCCTTTTTCTCTTCTTTCTTTGAAGCCATTTTTCTTCTGAGGAAAATGTCTTCCCTCAAGCTTAGTTGTTCGCTCGCTCGAAGAACACGTCCTCTTTCGGTGGCGGCAGAAAGAGAACTGAGGGGAGAGGGCTGGCTCCGCCCAGGTCAGGTGGTGTTTTGGGCGGGAAACCGCCTCCTCGTTGGAGCCTAGCCCTCTCGGGTTGAAAATTCTAAAAAGAAGCTCGCTAGCTCCTCCCGGTGGTCGGCCTGCCTACTGCAGTCCCATGTGGGACCGCACAGAAGCCTTGAAAATGAACATCTAATTTATTTATTTTAAACATTTTGTCACCTTTCCACTGGATTAGGATCTCCAAAGAATGGGACACAGAGAGTGATGTTGGTTGAAACATACATTGCTATCACTGGATCACTGCTTGAATACTCAACACTTGATGGGTGCGTTCAGACGGGGCATTTGAGCCGGTATACAAGCCGGTTAGAAATAGAGTACTTACGTGCAATCACACTCACAACATCTGCCTCCCATCCCTAACTGTTGCCAACCGTTGCAAACACCCCTTAAACCGGTGTAGTTTGCTACTAGGTCCCCAAGTGGTGTTTTCCTGAGTGTTCTAGCCGCATTTTCCCTGTCTGATCGCTCTCCGCCGGTGTAGAGCCACTTCTGTTCGGAAGCCTGAGGCTTCCGCTTTTCATCCTCCATTTTTTAAAAATTGTAGGCGATGTGCGCTTGGGCAAAACTTTGCCCCGGCGTTAGTAAAAGCAAACTTTAAACGGTGCCCAGTTTCAGCCCTCAGATGAGTCCAGGACCTCACTGAGGCCAGTTTCGATGTCAAAGTTTAAAGGGAAGTTTTCGCTTCAGGGCATGCTTTTCGGGCTATGGTGTTATGTGCATGCGCGAAGATCTCAATTATAAGACTGCCTATGCGCATGCGCAAACTGTGTAGAAATAAAAAAGACCCACCGACGTGCGCTGCTGAGCACCTGAAGTGTGGATGCCAGGGAGTGATGCGCTGTGCAGTGAGAGGTGAGTGTGATCGCGCTCCCCCCCGATCAAATTCATCCAGTTGGAACCGTAGCAGTTTACACCTCTCCCAGCCTGCCGTCTGACCACACCCGATGAGTTTCAGCCAACCGGTCTGTTCTAATGTACTGTTTGATTTAATACTGGGTGAAATGAAATTGTTGTCTGTGGTAGCTGTTCTCTGGTGATTCATCCACTCAAGCAAATTGTCAGAGCTTAGATTCTACGGTCAATGGATGAAAAATACATTTATGCTAACTGGCTGTAACATGCTTTTCCTGACACTATTTAGTACTTTCTCAAGAAATGTTTGTACAGTCTTACAGTGTTTTCTAAAGATTTACATCCTTCTAAGTCCACTGATTTCAGTGAACTTGTTGTTGTTGTTCAGTCACACAGTCGAGTCTGACTCTTCGTGACCCTATGAACCACATCATGCCAGGCCCTCCTGTCCTCCGCCATCTTCCGGAGTATACTCAATTTCATGTTAGTTGCATCGGTAACACTGTCTAACCATCTCATCTTTTGCCGTCCCCTTCTTCTGTTACCTTTAATCTTTCCCAGCATCAGGGTCTTCTCCAATGAGTGCTTCCTTCTCATTTGGTGGCCAAAGTATTTGAGCTTCAGCTTCAGTATCTGGCATTCCAGGGAAGAGCCAGGTCTGATTTCCTTTAGAATTGACTGATTTGATCTCCTTGCAGTCCAAGGGACTCTCAAGAGTCTTCTCTAGCACCATAATTCGAAAGCATCTATTCCTTGGTGCTCAGCCTTCTTTATGGGCCAACTCTCACAGCTATACATTACTACTGGGAATACCATCGCTTTGACTATGCAGACTTTTGTTGGCAGGGTGATGTCTCTGCTATTTATTATGCTGTCTAGGTTTGCCATAGCTTTCCTCCCAAGGAGCAGGCGTCTCTAAATTTCATGGCTGCAGGCACCATCTGCAGTGATCTTGGATCCCAGGAACATGAATTCTGTCACTGCTTCCAAGACTTCCCCTTCTATTTGCCAAGGAGTGATGGGGCTGGATGCCATGATCTTAGGGGTTTTTTATGTTGAGTTTCAGGCCAACTTTTGTGTTCTCTTTCATCAAGAACAAGAGGCTCTTTAGGTCCTCTACACTTTCTGCCAGTAGAGTGGTATCGTCTGCATACCTGACGTTGTTGATGTTTTTCTCGGCAATCTTAATTCTGGGAGAACTGAATTTGATTCCCCACTCCTCCACTTGCAGCTGCTGGCTGACCTTGGGCAAAGCCATAGTTCAGTCCGAGCTAGAGATGTAAAATTTCCGGAAATTTTGAAGCTCAGAAAAAAACCCGTTTCCGCCCGTTTTTTTCCGGAAAAAAATGGAAATTTTTGGAAAAATTGAAAAAATGCTACATTAGCATTTTTTTTGTCTTTTCTAGATTGAAAGTCATTCTGTTACTTTAGGAACATAAAATATGACTATAGACATTTTTAATTAGCATGAAATTATCACAACTAGCATATTAAAAATATAGTGTATCCAAACAATTATTACAAACAGAATACCCACCCACATGCAAAAACAAAACTGAAACTGTTTTATTTTCTTCTGAAAATCGCACCTCCTAAAGGAAGAAATGCATCTTGTTCTTGCATTGGAGGGTTCAGTTTGTAACCCAGGACTTGCTTGTCCTCAGTGCACAGAAATTAGATCAATCTGATACCGTATGTATATATTTTAGAAATGATTTGGAAAATATTTGAACACCTTGTCTTAAAATATTTTATTCATCATGTTAAAATAAAACCTTCCATAATCATTTTTTTTTCTTGTTTCAATTTTTCCAATGTTTTGGAAAAAAACCAAAAAGGCTTCAGGAAAAAAACGGGGGGGGGGGGGAATGGTTTTCCCCCTAATTTTTCCATTTTTTCCCCGGGCCTTCACATCTCTAGTCAGAGCTGTCCTTGAAAGAGCAGTTCTCTCAGAGCTCTCTCAGCCCCACCTACCTCACAGGGAGTGTTCCCTCTAAGTTGAGTTAGTGTGAGCTAGCTCAGTTTTGTAGCCTCCAACTCACACATTTTTGTCTTAGCTCAGGAAGGATGGCTCCAGAGCAGACTAATTTATACAGTAGCCAAACCGCTCGCTCACAAGTATAATGCCAGTAGATCACAAAGTAGAATTTTTGCTCACACGATTCCACAGCTTAGAGGGTGTATTGGTCAGAAAGTGTGGAAATGCATCCCATTGATGCCAAGGAATGGAAAATAAAGTATCCCACATCTATCCCACTGAACCTGAGAAGAATCCCTCCATCTAAAAGAACATTTGTCTAAATTTTAGTTCAGGTTTCAGTAATGTAGTTGACTGAACTTCCATTCCAGGTTTGCGTATATTAATAGTCTCTAAACAGACTACTAGCCTGATACCCTTGCTTCGCTATGGTATTTAAGTTCAGTAAATCCAGTTATAATACTGATGATGTGTTATAATACTGATGATGTGAACTCTGAAAGGTAACATTTGTTGTAGGAATTCTAATGGAGAAGACCTCTCTGTAATGGAGAAGACCTCTCTGTAGACCACAGTGGTGGTTCTGCCCTCAGGTGGTAGGATCACCAGGCTGCTCAGTGAGCTCACTCTGGAGCAGGCTCCTAGAAAGATCCTTTACTATCTCCCCATGAACATTCATAAACTCAATTGCCATGCTGGCTGTTATGAGAAACGTCTATTCAGGAGTCTTGAATCGCTGATTTCTGTAACTGTCCTCAACTGTCTGCAGTCTCTTTTAACTGTGTTTTTAGCTCAGAACATTGAGATCCATAGCCAAGCAAGCAGAGGGAGGTGGGTGCAAGCAGGCAGGTTTTACCTCAGAATTCTGAGCCACACAGTTGATCAATGGGGGGGGGGCAAACGGGCAGCAGCCTGCCAGGTACATGGAAAACAATTGGAAACACATTTTGCCCCTTTTAAACCCCCTTAGGGGTCATGTTTCTCAGAAATCTCTTCATAGTGGGGGTTGATGTCATGGTAGGAATGCACTCCCCTTATTTTGGGTTTCTTGGTGCAGGGGTTTGGCCTGGACATTGGATTTGGGTGTGTGTGTGCACAGCATACCTTTTTAAAAAAACAAAACTGCTTCTCATTTATGTTACATTTAAGAAGTGGGACATAACTACATATTCAAAACAACTTCCAAGCAATCAGATATTAAGCAAGTTCATATGAACCAATTTTCTAGAACCCACATTGCGAGAAGTTAAATAACCTAATACAGGAAACCACTTTTCTACAAATTTGGGGTATATTTCCATAGTGGGTGGGAGTGTGGCTAAGCTGGGCCAGCAGCATTGCTAAGGTGATCCTGCTGAGGCAGCCTCCCTGATGGATTAAAGTACCCTGGCCCTGCTCCTGCACATGACAAACACCCACCTGTCTGGTGTAAGGGGGGTGGGAGGATTGCGTTTAAAGGCATCTGGGAGCTGGGCCTGCAGCAGTGCTAAGGAAATCCTGCTGAGCAAGCCTCTCTGATGGCTTTAAGGACTCTGCACCCCTTCCAACCCTTGACAGGCAGTTATCTGTCAGGTGTAAGAGGGGTAGCAAGTCTGAAGGCATCAGGGAGGCTGGGCCAGCGGGATTGCTAAGGAGATGCTGCTTGGGCAGCCTCCCTGATGGCTTTCAATGCTCTGCCCCTGCTCCTGCACCTGACAGACAACCGCCTGTAGGTGGAAGAGGGGTGTTTGGGAGTGTGTCTAAAGCTACTGGGGAGGCTGGTCCAGCAGCATCGCTAAGGTGTTTCTGCTCAGGCAGCCTCCCTGATGGATTAAAGTACCCTGGCCCTGCTCCTACACATGACAGACACCCGCCTGTCTGGTGTTGTGGGGGAGTGTGTTTAAAGGCATCGGTGAGGCTGGGCCAGCAACAGTGCTAAGGCAATCCTGCTGAGCAAGCCTCCCTGACTGCTGTAGACATCCCACCCCCTCTCCTACATCTGACAGGCAGCTGCCTGTCTAGTGTAGGAGTGGGAGGGCGCAGGGTATTGCAAACCATTGTGGAGGCTGGATCAGCAGGATCACTAAGGCATTACTGCTGGGGTGGGCTGCCTGATGGCTTTAAACATCCTGCACCCACTGCTGCACCTGACAACCGCCTGTCAGGTGTAGGAGGTGGGAGGGAGTGTGTTTGAAGTCATGGGGAGGCTGGGCCAGCAGCACTGCTGTACCTCACAAGTAGTTGGCCATATCTGATTTCCTCAACTATTTTTAGGTCTCTGCAGTCTCCTGTAACTGCTTTTTTTAAACTTCAGAACACTGAGCTCTGCAGCTGACCAATCGGGGGGGGAGGGGTGCAAGGAGGCAGCAGCGTGGCAGCCACATAGGAAGCAAGAGAGGAGCACATTTTACCTCTTTTGACCCCCATATAGGTCGAATTTCTAAAAATCCCATCTTAGTGAGCATCTACGCCATGGTAGGAGTGCTCTCCCTGAAGTTTGTGTTTCTAAGTCCAGGGGTTTGACCTGGGCATTGATTTTACGGTGATGGGACTTTCCTTTATATATATAGATGACTGATTTGAATGCACTTTTACAAATGTATGAATGTTGTCACTTGATCAGCCTTTTGTAATGACACATCTCATAAACTGATGATGTCCATCTTGATGTACACTGTAGTTTTTGTAATCATCACACACAGTTGTGTAGATTTTAAATATTCAGTTTTATCTATTTATTTAAATTTAAGGGAAATTTAAAGCACAGTTAGGCATGCTAAAAGATCAATATGGAATTATATTAACTGAACAGGGTGAAATAAAGAAAAGATAGGAACAATACACTGAAGAGATGAAGACAGGAACAATACAGAAGAGATGAACGGATGACAGATTCCTTCAAAGAAGAATCTTTTGAAGAAGAACCTACAGTTTGAGAAAGTGAAGTGAAAGCTACACTGAGAGCAATTGGGAGAAACAAATCACCAGGAGTAGATGGGATATCAGTAGAGCTATTCCATGAACTCCATCAAAATTTTAACAATAATATACCAACAAATATGGAAAATAAAACAATGGTCCAGAGTTTGGAAATGCTCAATTTACATCCCAATTCCAAAAAAAGTAGACATCCAAGACTGCAGCAACTATTGGACCACTGCATTAATTTCTCATGCAGTAATATGATGCTCAAAATCTTACAACAACCTAGAAATCAGAAGGAGATTGAGACTGGGAAGGGCAGCCATGAAGGAGCTAGAAAAGCTTCTTAAGTGTAAGGATGTGTCACTGGTGACCAAGATGAAGATAATCATTACCATAGTATTTCCCGTTACTATGTATGGGTACGAAAGTTGGACAATGAAAAAAGCTTACAGGGAAAAAATTGATTCATTTGAAATGTGGTGTTGGAAGAGAGTTTAATGAATACTGTTCAAGCCTGAACTCTCCCTAGAAGCCAATATGACTGCACTGAGGCTATCATAATTTGGTCACAGTATGACAAAACAAGAGTCACTGGAAAAGAAAATAATTCTAGGAAAATTTGAAGGAAACAGGAAAAGAGGAAAATTCAACACGGGATGGACTGACTCAATCAAGGAAGGCACAGCCCTCAGTTTGCAAGACGTGCACAAGGCTATTAACAATAGGACATTTTGGAGGCCACTAATTCATATGGTTGCCATAAGTCGGGAACGACAGCATTTGACACACACACATTTATTTAAGTGTTTCATTTAACAGCACTCTTATTCTGCCATGGTCACATTTTTAGCTTCTTCTACACTACGAATAAATTCAGACTGCATAGAGTTGCACCAATGTAAATATTAAACCATTCATCAGTTGATAATGGAAAGGAAGGAGAAGTAGATGTTGCTGTGTAGGTGATAGACAAATGACACATATAACAATCAGGATTGACTAGTTTTCAAGCTTTGTGGTCTCCCAAAATGGAACTAGGGAAGGAGTAGGCATCGCATGAAGGCTGTAATCATCACAGGTGATCAAAAAGTGGAGGCTTATGTGAAAATACTACAGAAATTTGTTTGTGAACCACAGATGCAAGAATTGAAGTGTCCAGGCACTGTTCTTCAAACCTATGTATCAATCTACTACAGATACTGGAGATGCATGTGTACAAGACCAATGGACAGAGGCAGCATTAGCCCACTTGGCCTTGAAAATCCATAACGACACTATTTCGCTGATGTAATACTACACTGGAGCTAGGGAGAAGGGAACATTCCATGGCACAACAGATACTCCTACCGTTGCTGTCCCCAGCAGAGGAGGAACAGCAGCTCCTGCAGACGGGTGCGCCGGCGATCTCACGGCCGCACTTGCTGTGCCGTTCCAGGTTGGTGCTACCTTTTACTTGGGGGTTTGTTTGTTTTTTGCAGCGGGTTTTAGGCCGGAAGGGACGGATCGGGGACGGGTGCATGCTGATTCCCAGATGTTGCGGTGTGCTTGCGCCAGTTTGCTGTGCCCCCGATCCGGCCCTCTTCCGGCCCAAAACCTCCCGTGTGACCGAGGCCTAAGTTTCTTGCAATTTCATACCAAATTACAGGATTGGGATCTTAGTCACAGACTAAGGCAGAATTTTAATATATGAACAGAGTCTTGTAACTTTAGCAGTATCTCTAAACAACACTGGGGAGGGGCAGTCTTCAAATAAAGCTCCTGATATTTATAGAACATACATTCTATTCTTGTGATCTATTATTGAGTAAAATGCTAGTTATCAGATTTGTCTCATGTTTTGATCACTTCAGGAGTACTGGAACGGCACAGCACAGAAATGTATAACGTGATTAATTAATGAACTTGATGCACTCTTAGAGGGTTCTCTGCTTCAAGAAATATTTACATTTGTCTAATGTCCACAATGTCCTTTTAGAGAACTAAAAAAAGAATTGGAAAAGCCCCCAAAGGCAATAAAATTAAATATGGCATGGAGATTTGTCTAGTTCAGTGGGGGGGAAATCAGTATAGAGTGTCCCGCAGCAGCACGTTTTACAAAAGGAATTAAAGCCATGAAATTAACATTTTAATGAGGCAGAGAGACCATTGACGTCAGGACTACTCATTGATTGCTGCTTCCAGGTGGCCTAATGAGATGAAAATGAAGTTTATATCCTCAGCTAGTCTAAGCCAGGCTTGTTTTGTGACTATGATTGAATTTAAATGAGAAGACACTGCTGTGTGCAAACATGTCTAGGCTGGTTAGTAGCCTGTTCAAATCTAGGCACAATAAAAACTTGATTTAAAATGCTTCAGTTAACAGAAAGCGACACTGAGAGTACTGCCTATATTTCCTTCTGCCTCCACATTTTTCATATGTAAACAAAAGCTGATGTATTTAAGAAAAAGTGATATTGTAGCCAGATTTTATACCAGATTGCTTGGAGATCTTTATATAATAATACCATTTCAATGCACATTTTCTTGTATGTAACTGTTGACTCTCTATTCACTTATGGAGAAAGAGAGCTTAATCTTGGGGAGGGCTTATCAGTAACTCCTTGGTTCAGTCACCAGGATCTTCTGTTAAAGGACATCAGGCTGCAAGGCTGAGAACGGATTTCTCCTGGGAAAACTTCCATGGAGCACTACTGCCATTCAGAGTATTGTTTATTAATTCAGAGTACTGCTTATATGTTAAGTAAACAGTTCTGGACTACGTGGAGCAATGGTATGATGCTGCAAGGCAGCTTCATACAGTCGTAATAGTAGATCCTCCCCAAAACAGAGCTTTGAGCAACATAAAAAGGTTGCAAATATTTATTTTACTGACACATTTTGAAAGCATTCACTGGAGGTCCTAGTGTTTGAACCAAAGAGCTATCACGGAATCATGTACTTCCTCAGGGGAAATATCACTTGCTCTAGATGGAAGCCACATTCATGGCAGACCAGGTCCAAGTACTGCACTCAAAATATTTTGGCATGTTGTCTAGCAGGCAAACTGTTAAGGACATAAAAGGAGCAACTGCGATAGTGTCACATGTCGAACTTTAGTGAGCCATAACAGGGATGGAGAGGTTCATGAACATTTTTTGTGCCCCTTGAAAAGTGTAGACCATTTTTCATGACTTTTCAAGAGATGCATTTTCTTGAAGTCATGGAAATGTCCTCTTGTGGGCTGTGCTGCACTGCTAGCCAATGAAATTGCCAGTGCAGTATTGCAAGGCAGAAAACACAGAAACACTTGCCTCTGCAATGGGCCAACATGTTCCTTTCCCCCTTCCATTCAGAGCAAGCAATGTGAGTGCTTCATTGGCCATCACTGACATTGCCTACAATCACTTCCTTGCAACAAACCTGCCTGAATAAATTGGGACTTGCTTCTGAATAGACCTGTTTAGGATTGCTCCCACTGCCATGCAGCCAGATCGAATTTGCTATGTGGGGCTCTCACATCATCATGCTGGCAATGTTATCCCTGTTTATGATCAGTTTTGTATAGTGGTTAAGTGTGCGGACTCTAATCTGGGAGAACTGGGTTTGATTCCCCACTCCTCCACTTGCACCTGGCTGGATGACCTTGGGCACGCCGTAGCTCTGATAAGAGCTGTTCTTGAAAAAGAGCAGTTGCTGTCAGAGCTCTCTCAGCCCCACCTACCTCACAGGGTGTCTGTTGTGGGGAGGGGAAGGGAAAGGAGTTTGCAAGCCGCTCTGAGACTCTGAGTGAAGGGGGGGGGGTATAAATCCAATCTCTCTCTCTCTCTCCTCTCTCTCTCTCATGCAGCTAGTAAGTACAAAGGGTATAAAAATTGGCACTGCGGCAGCTGCCTAGAAGGGCAGCTGGCAGTCACCAAAAAAGCTTTTGGGGAGTTGAGGGCAGGGCACATAGCTCCTTTTTAATTCCAAAAATGTTTATCCACAGACATGTGGCAAGAAACACACCACTTGTAGAAAAGCAAAAATAAAATGGAGAAAATGGTCCCTGTGACTTATGGCTGCTACCGATCTCTAAAGGTTAAGGTTTAGAATACGTACTCCCGGCCATGTTCTAGCCCCAGAAAGGTGATACTGCCTTTAAAAACAAATTATTTTAACAGATGCAAGAAGTAAGCTTCATTTTCAAATATTAAAGAAAACATCTGATATGCTGCTGACTGATTATATGCTACATCAGTGGTTCCCACCCCTTTTGCTCTGGTAACCCAAAAAATCCAGGGCTGGGCCCACTTTTTTTTTGGCACCCTACGTAAACTATGACCTTGGCACCCATCTATTCTGCATTCCATCTTCTATAGTGGCCAACGAGAGGTTTTTAAGAAGCAAACAAACATTGCACTAATGGCACAGCTGCCCCCACTATGAACTCCAAGCAAGTACCATTCTGAAATACAGTCTTTGTATTTCAAGTGGTTAAGACGCTGAACTGCAGGCTGTGGATGGTCAGTAGTTCAACAGTTCAAGACCCGAGTTGCCGCATGATGGAGTGAGCTCCCGTCTCTAGTTCAAGCCCCTGCCAACCTAGCAGTTCGAAAGCAAGGAATTGCAAGTAGATAAATAGGTACCACTTCGGTGGGAAGGTAACAGCGTTACCTTGGTGTTTAGTCATGCCGGCTACATGACCACGGAAACGTCTTCGGACAGTGCTTGCTCTTCAGCTTTGAAACGGAGATGAGCACCGCAACCCTAGAGTTGGACTCGACTGGCTTTCGAGCAAGGGAACCTTTACCTTTATATAGGAGTTATTTCTAGCCTTTGACCACCCCCTTTTTCTCCAGTACTCCCACTAATCCTTCCTAAGATTCCGAGAACATTGCTCTAGTACTATCAGGACACATCATTCTTGTTGTTTTAATCAATCAACATGCATATGTAAGTATGTATGCGCCATCAAGTCACAACTGATTTAGGTCAACCCTAGCAAGGGGCTTTCAAGGTAAGTGAGAAGCAGAGGGGGTTTGCCATTGCTTTCTTCTGCAGAGTCTTCCCATCCAAGAACCAAATCATAGAGTTGGAAGGGACTTCCATGGTTATCTAATCCAATCTCTGCACAATGCAGGGAAAACACAAATACCTCCACCACCACCCCCAGTGACCGCTGATTCACGCCCAGAAGATGACAAAATCCCTCCAGGATCTCCAGCCAAACTGGCCTGGAGAAAAATTGCTTCCTGACCCCAAAGTTCCATGGGTGTGATAGAAAGGGCCACACGAACTAAGCACTGAGGCAACCCTTCCTGCCCTCCTTCTCATGATCTGCCTAAGTTCTCAGAATCAGCATTGCTGTCAGATGGCCATCTAGCCTGTTTGAAAACCTCCAAAGAAGGAGAGCCCACCACCTACCAAGGAAGCCCATTCCACTGAGGAACTGCTCTGTCAAAAAGTTCTTCCTAAGAGAGGGAGTGAATCCCTAGCTGCGCAGCACGAACTTTTAAAAAGTAAACAATAAAGTTAAGATGTCGAGGCAAAAGAAGCTGCAGGACAAGCTGGCAAAGAGGACGGGAGGGACTTCCGGTCTTAACCCCCACCTTACTGAGCCAGCTGTCAATCAACAAGAAAGTGAGATGCTTCGCCCTCTACTGGACCAAATGTTGAAAATCAATCAAACGTTGTCTAATATGGAAAGTGTCCTCAGCAATCAACAGAAGCAATTGACTGATACAACCAAGAAGTTGGAGGAGATTGCAAAGAAATGCTTGGTGTCAACAGAAGAAACGCAGAAAATCAAGAAGAACGTCAGCAAAATGGAAAAACATCAAGAAGTACAAGACAACAAGCTGTTGATGTTGCAAATGGAAAAATCAAATTTGACTCTCCAGCTTCAAGGTATAAAGGAGGTAGAAAAAGAAGATCTCAGAAGCATGTTGACGGATGCTTTGGAACCACTGACTGGCAATGAAGCGGAAAAATTAAGCGAAGAGATGGACTTGGTCTATAGAACCTATTCCATCTATACAAAGAGGAATAATCTGCCAGCAGAAGTGGTTGTGAAATTTACCAAGCAGCGCGTCAGAGATCAAATTTTAAAAGCAACTTCATCAAAACCTTTGAAGATCGGAGAGCAGAATATAAGGATTTTAAAAGATGTTCCATTTGAAATTCGTATGAAACGAAAGGCATATAAGGGACTGACTGTATTCTTGCAAAGTCAACATGTTAATTACAGATGGTTGATTCCAGAAGGACTGGTCTTTAAGTTTAAAGACAAGAGATAAAAGATAGACTCCATTTTCAAGGCTCAAGACTTTTTGAAGAGGCACGCCAGTTCAGAGGATGAGGCAGAACTCGCCAAATGGGAGATATTTAGCAGTGAAGAAGACAGCAACTCGGAGGGAGGGGACAAAGAATTGGAAGGTGGAGCAGCAGCGAAGGGTCCATCTTACAACCTGAGAGGCAAAAAGTGACGCGCTGCAGTACCTGAAGATATGTTCGGAAAGCGCAATAAAGGACAGTACTAACCCCAAAGGGACATTATTAACATACTAATGGTCTTTATTTTTTACAGGTAAAGATGAAAGAAGACAGGACAATCACAGAAGAAGCCAAAGACTTGTGCATGCTAACAACAGATTAATATACTAATTAAAGCATCACTCACCACTTTTTCTTGATCCAGCTATATATCCTCCCTGTTTTCTGAATTTAAAAGCAATAAACTTCTCTCCTTTTTAGGAGAGTTAATAAAATAAAATTTTAAAAAAGTTCTTCCTAAGGTTTTGCCAAAAACTCTTTTGATTTAATTTCAACCTGTTGGTTCTGGTCCGACCATTTGGGGCAACAGAAAACAACTCCACACCATCCTCTATATGACAGCCCTTCAAGTACTTGATGGTTATCATATCACTTCTCAGTCGTCTCCTCTCCAGGCTAACTATACCCAGCTCCTTCAACTTTTCCTCATAGGACTTGGTCTCCAGACCCCTCACCATCTTTGTTGCCCTCCTCTGGACATGTTCCAGCTTGTCTATATCCTTCTTAAATTGCAGTGCCCCAAACTGAACACAATACTCTAGGTGAAGTCTAACCAGAGCAAAGTAAAGTGATACCATCACTTCATGTGATCTGGACACTGTACTTCTCTTGATACAGCCCAAAATTGCATTTGCCTTTTTAGCTACTGCATCACACTGCTGACTCATCTTCAGTGTACAGTTTACTAAGACCCCTAGATCCTTTTCGCACATAGTACTGCCAAATGAAGTCTCCCCATCCTATAATTATGCATTTGATTTTTCCTACCTAAATGCAGAATTTTAAATTTAAACCAACTGAAATCCATTTAGTTTTAGCCCAGTTTTCCAGCCTGTTAAGATCATTCTGTATCCTGACTCTGTCTTCTACCGTATTTGCTACCCCTCCCAATTTAGTATCATCTGCAAATTTAATAAGCATTCCCTCTATTCCTTCATCTAAATCATTGATAAAGATGTTGAACAAAACAGGTCCCAGAACAGATCCCTGAGGCACTTCACTTGTCACTCCTGTCGAAGAGGATGAGGAACCATTCACAAGCACTCTTTGGGTGTGATCTGTCAACCAGTTACAGATCCACCTAATAGTCATAGGATCCAAACTACATTTTACCTATTTGTCAACAAGAATATTATGTGGAATCTTATCAAAATCCTTACTGAAATCAAGATAAACTATGTCCACAGCATTCCCCTGATCCAGCAAGGTAGTAACTTTCTCAAAGAAAGAGATAAGGCTACTCTGACATGACTTGTTCTTGAGAAACCCATGCGGGCTCTTAGTAATCACAGCCGTCCTTTCTAAATGCTCATGGACTGTCTGTTTGATGATTTGTTCTAAAACTTTCCCAGGTATAGACGTCAAGTTGATGGGTCAGTAGTTACCTGGGTCCTTCTTTTCCCCCTTCTTGAAGATGGGGACAACATTTACCTGCCTCCAGTCTTCTGGCACCTCACCTGTTCTCTAAGAATTCTCAAAAATAATGGACAAAGGCTCAGAAATTACATCCACAAGTTCTTTTAGTACCCTTGAATGCAGTTCATCTGGTCCTGGGACTTAGTTTCATTTAAAGAAACTAGCTGTTTATGTACTACCCCTATGCCAATCCTGGGCTGTAACTCCCTTCCCTCATCATGTGTTCTTTTTTTGCCATGTTGAGCACCATTTCCCTCACAAGAGAAAACTGAGAAAAGTTAGGAATTGAGCAGTTCTGCCCTCTCTTCATCACCTGTTACAATTTCACTTTCCTGTCCCCACAATGGGCCTACCATGTCCTTGCTCTAGGGTTGCCAACCCCCCTGGTTTGCCAGGGGTCCCCCGTTTTTTTTGAGGGGGTTCTACCCGCCACCGGCCATATGGCCGGTGGGGGAAGCCCCACCCCCAACACCCACCCATCTCTCTCCCTTTAAGAGTGTGCAACCCGTGTTTCATCCCAAGCGTGAACTCCGCAAGCTTGCAGGGAAAAGCCAGCTTCGTTCTTAAAAGGGAAACACAGCTTCTCTTAAAGGGGAAACGCTGGCTGCTGGCTACTTTAAGTGCAAGGAACTGCTGTTTCTGGAGATCCGGCGCATGGAAGGAATGCCCCCAAAGTCCCCCGCTGGGGGTGGAAGATGGACTTGGAAACCCTACCTTGCTCTTTTTCTTTGAACATAAGAAAAGAACCCTTTTTGGTTGTTTTTAGCATCTCCCACTAGCCTAAGCTCATGCTGAGCTTTAGCTTTCCTAACTCTCTCTCTACAAGCACTGGTTATTTGCTTATATTCATCCTTGGTTATAAGGCCTTCCTTCCACTTTCTAAATGTATCTTTTTTATTTCTCAAGTCTTTAGAAAGCTCTTTATGGAGCCACCTTGGCTTCTTTAGGCTCCTCCCATTTTTCCTTCTCATAGGAATCATTTGTGATTGTGCCTTCAGTATTCCGCTTTTAAGAAACTCTTGAACTCCCTTCTCCTTAAGTATTTCTGACCATGGGATTCTATCCAACATAACTTTACGTTTGTCAAAATTTGCTTTCCTGAAATCCAACCTGCATGTTGGACATACATCTTTTACCTTCCCCAAGACTGTAAATTCCAAAATTACATGGTCATTACTACCCAGGGTGCCCCACTACTTTCACCTCGTCAACCAGTTCTTCCCTGTTGGTAAGAATCAAGTCCAAGATAGCAGATACCCTTGTTTCCCTCTCCACTTTCTGGAAAATGAAGTTGTCAGCAAGACAAGTCAGGAATTTATTGGACCTTTCATTTTTAGCAGAGGTGGACTTCCAACAGATATCCAGGTAATTGAAGTCTCCCATGACCACCATGTCCCATCTCTCTGAGAACTTTGTAATCTGTTCTAGGAGTTTCTCATCCAAATCCTCTGCCTGGCTTGGTGGTCTACAGCAGACACCCACCATAATATTACTATTATCTGCTACTCCTTTTATTTTTACCCAGAGACTCTCAACTGAACTTTCATGCTCAAATTCACATAGTTCCTCATAAGTATATACCTCTTTTACATATAATGCTACTCCTCCACCTTTCCTTATTTGTTTGTTCCTTTTAAATAAATTGTACCCCTCAATCCTAATATTCCAATTGTGAGTACCATCCCACCAAGTAATGCTTATTAGGTCTTAGTCCCCTTCCTGTATTGGGACTTCAAGTTCCTCCTGCTTGTTTCTCATACTCTGTGCATTAGTGCCACCTTCTCACCACAAAATGCAAAAACGGCAAAGAAAACATACTAACTAATGTATGATATGGAAACAGTTTCCAGGATCAGGTCTCACTTTCCAAAATACAGGTCAAAGCCCTGCCTCAAATTAAGATTTGCAGTTGGTTATTCTAAGAGCCATTTCACACATGATGATTTTCCCACAGAGCTATTATTCAACATAGGAAAATGTCAATAGCAGTCAAATGTCATGTTTTGGTTATTGAAACAGCACAATTGGTTAGATTAATCACATGTGAAAGTATATGTTCTTTCTCTACAAATGAAGGTAAATCAGATTAAAATGGCCTAGTTTTCAGTACAGTGCAAGAGGCCTTGCACAGCACAAACTGTGAAAGCACCCTTAGTTTCCATATAAACTTAGAAGACAGACATGATTTTTTTACCACTGGGTAAGAACCCAGAGATGCTGCAGCTGTTTGCTCAAAGCTGCTTAATGCTGAGCTGTATACCACCTTTAACCACCTTCAGACTGGCTAAAGTGTAGATTTTCATCAGTGCTGGCATTGGGAGAAAAGATTTAGCCCATTATTGACTGTCTTGAGAAGGAAATTAAGAGGTCTCCATTACATCAATGAGGTCCCTTCATGAATTCTGTCACTTGTGGAGAAGGGTTGTAACAAAGAATCTTCTCTTCTTTTGAGTTAAGAGTTCACATGGCTTTCCCCAAAAGCAAGAACCTGAGAATGGGGGCCTTTTTTTGTTGTCTCCTCCTTCTCTGCCAGCCATGCCAGACCTGGAGGCTGGGAAGGCACAGGGGGTTGCTGGCTTTAAGAGATGCCTGAAGATGCAAGATGGCAGTGGTGGTGAGGGGCTTCATGCAATAGATCTCCTACAGCAGGGAGAGGGCAGTGAGGCACTGCAGGAGGTTGGGCAAGGTATAGGACTAGTGTTGGAGCAATACCAAGAGGGAGGCCATGATCACACATGGTGCTTTTCTCCTCTTCTGTTTCTTTTGGGGGGGTTCACTGAACAGCTCCTGTCCACTCTCCAGCTTTTTCTTTCTTCCAGCCACTACAAATGAAGAGACAGTTTGGTGTAGTAGTTAAGAGTGCAGACTCTAATCTGGGAGAACCGGGTTTGATTCCCCACTCCTCCATATGCAGTTGCTGGTGTGACCTTGGGTCAGTCACAGTTCTCTCAGAGCTGTTCTCTCAAGAGTAGTCCTCAAAAAAGCTTTCTCAGCCCCACCTACCTCGCACAGGGTGTCTGCTGTGGGGAGGGAAAGGGAAAGGAAATTGTAAACCACTCTGACACTCTGAGTGAAAGATGGGGTATAAATCCAATCTCTTCTTCTACTACTACTACAACTACTGTAATTAGTTGCCAAATGGCTTCCCCTTCACTCTTGTCACAAATGGAGGGGGAGGGGAGAATGTGAGAAACTGATAAGGAGGAAGAGAACAATACAAAGGTCAGGAGCAGTCATTAGGGAGGGCTTGCCTGTGAACCTCTTTCAGAGGCTTCACAACCCTCTTTTGGATCCCAGCCCTCAAAAATACTGTGCTCAGGGGTCATTTCGGGGGGGGAACGCGGGGGATCACAGTTCCCCCGGGTGAGGTACGGGGGGGTGGGGCACATGACGAAGCCCTGCCCCCTGCTACTTCGCGGGGCTTCCTTGCACTCCCGCCGGCCTTGCAGGTCCACCGCCGGGCCCCTCATGGGGCTCGGCAGTGGAGCTGCAAGGCCGCCGCCGGCAGCCGGGACCGTTGGGGGTGGGGTGTGTGGCCTTATGACACACTTCCGGTGATGTCAGGGGGTGTGGCCTTATGACACACTTCCAGTGATGTCAGAGGGTGTGGCATATGGTAATGAGTTATGCTAATGAGTTCCCCTAGCTCTTTTTCTACAAAACGACCCCTGACTGTGCTAGATATTGCAAGTGATGGCCTACACATTTTGTTCAGGGATGCTTGAACAACCACAAGTTTGGCTCATTTCCTGTTTACCAGTCACAAAATATAAGCCAATTTTTCAATGAGTTGAACTGTTTGTCAGCCCATTGACAGCTGTTCAAAAGGCCGTTTTACTGTATTCCTTCCTTACATGGCAAAACAATACAAATGTCTTTTCTTGCAGCCATAGCTGCCATTTTTGCTGCTGTGCTGCCCAAAGGCATCGCTAACGATGTCTTGCCATGGTTGCTGACATATCAGTTTTCATTTTTTAAAATCAAAATTTATTTTTTTAATTTCATTTTTTAAAAACAAAATTAAGTCTCAAACTTCTTCCATTGTGGAGTTATAAATGGAAATGTGCTGCTTAAGTTATTCTCCTTATAACTCCAGAAGAGTAGAGGCTAGGGCCACACTTTTTTAAATAATGAAAACTGGGATTTCAGCAACCATGGCAGTACATTGTTAGAACGACAGAGCATAATAACACAGTAGTACTTGCCGATCTAATCTTAAAAAGCCTTTGACTAGCATGGCAGATGAAAAATGCACAGAAAATGGTGGCTTGCTGTATAGATGTAACCATAAATCAGTCCAAAAATGCAAAAACCAGTCATATATGAATGCTGCCCCCCCCCCCAATCCTACCCTTCAGTGCTCATTTAAGTAGACTTTAGCTAATGGCTGGCAATCTGCTTGGATTGGCAGCACTTTTCAAATGTGAAGTTTCGGGGGGGGGAAACGATGCAAACCTGTTTTCACAGGGATTTGAATTATTCACTGTCAATCAATCAGATTAGGTGATCAGCTCACAGCTGATCGTCCCATTCAAACATGGCAAGTTTGGCTGTTGAACGCATTCAACACAAAATCTGTGGCATCCCTAATGGTTGTACTCATTCTTTTTTCACAGGAGCCTTCTACATTTACATAGATTTCATAAGGTGTACTCTGCTGATTCCATCGTGAATCTCTCCTTTTATGTATGCAACTAACAAAGAAGGAAGTTCATTACTTGTGTTCTGTAGTTCAGCTTTAACTTGAATTAACTGGAATAGCGAAATGCTGGCCTGGATGAATCACAAGCGGGAATTAAGATTGCTGGGGGGGAAATCAACAATCTCAGATATGCAGATGATACCACTCTAATGGCAGAAAGTGGAGGACCTAAAGAGCCTCTTGCTCAGAGTGGAAGGTAAAGGTAAAGGTTCCCTTGCTCGAAAGCCAGTGGAAGAGGAGAGCGCAAAAGTGGGCTTGAAACTCAACATCAAAAAAACTAAGATTATGGCATCTGGCCCCATCACTCCTTGGCAAATAGAAGGGGAAGTCGTGGGAGTAGTGACAGACTTCACGTTCCTGGGATCCCAGATCACCGCAGACTGTGACAGCAGCCATGAAATTAAAAGACGCCTGCTCCTTGGGAGGAAAGTGATGGCGAACCTAAATAGCATGATAAAAAGTAGAGACATCACCCTGCCAACAAAAGTCCGCATGGTCAAAGCAATGGTATTCCCAGTAATGTATGGCTGTGAGAGTTGGACTATAAGGAAGGCCGAGCGCTGAAGAATAGATTGTTTTGAACTATGGTGCTGGAGAAGACTCTTGAGAGTCCCTTGGACTGCAAGAAGATCAAATCAGTCAATCCTAAAAGAAATCAACCCTGACTGTTCCCTGGAAGGCCAGATAATGAAACTGAAGCTCAAATACTTTGGCCACCAAATGAGAAGGGAGCACTCCCTGGAGAAGACCCTGATGCTGGGAAAGATTGAAGGTCAAAGAAGACGGGGACGGCAAAGGATGAGATGGTTAGACAGTGTCATAGATGCAACGAACATGAAATTGAGCAAACTTCAGAGGACGGCGGAAGACAGGAAGGCCTGGCGTGATCTGGTCCATGGGGTCGCGAAGAGTCGGACTCGACTGTGTGACTGAACAACAACAACAAACTGGAACAGCAAGACACAGAAGGCTATCAATGACCCTACCATAATAAGACAACCTGCATCTGAGATGCTAAGCATACTGGAAGCAAGTCAGAATACATTTAAAGTGGATTTTTAGACATTTTTAGATTTTTCCTTTATTTGTGTAATTACTCCATTTAACTGCATTTTTCAAGCTTAATATATGAATATAAATAAATGGGCCATTCAGTTGACCAAAGTCATAAAAAGGGAAAGGCCCACTACCTCGTGTCAAAACAGTATCTATTTAATACTTTGCCCAGATCAACCAGGAGGCATGTTGCTGGAAGATATAACACGTGACTCAGGGTACCCATGGATGCAACTACAGTAACCCAGCAGCAAATCTCACAAGTGGTGGTGGTGGGGGGCTTAATAGTTGCCATTATGATTGCCAAAGTTACTGCCAGATTATGGCATATGGCTACAGTGCATGGCCCAGGATATGATCTGAAGGCATGTGATATCGTGACACTGCTAAAAAGAAATAGTTTATGAGTGGTTATTGCAAGATCTTTTAAATGCTTTGGGCAAGAAGTGGGGGGACAGGGGGGCTCTGTGTGCACCTGAATTCCAAACGGTGTATTTGCTGCTTGGAGTTCAGCCCCCCCCCCCTTTCTGGCTCAAAGCATTTAAATGGTCCCTTTAAATGCTTTGAGCAAGAAGCGGAAGGGCTGCTTGAAGTTACAGGTGTGTGTGGGGGGGGGCGAGCTCCCAATGTGATGATAACAGTTTTGTGAGACATCATCACGTTGGGGACGTCCCTGCTCTCCTCAGAAAGGTCCCCAAAGTCCCTCCCCGGGGCCTAAGCAGGACCTGTTACTCTAGCTGCCCAACTGAGGCTCCGGTCACACGGACTGGAAAATGCGGCGGCGGGGGGGGGAAGCGTGGCTGTTTTCCCCAGAGCAAAATAACGCGCAGCTGCACGATCAGACGTCCGGTTGAGGTCCCTCGAGGTCCCGTGGTTAGGGGGGAGGTGCCGATCACACCACAGGCAAAGAAGCGGGGTGGAGCAGCAAACAGGGTTGTGTGTTTTTTTTTAACTGAAGTGTGCGCATGCTCCGTTGGGTGCTTGTGCGCATCCCATGGAGACTTGGGGGGGAACCCTTTTTGCGAGGGGACATGGGCGGGCGCCGAACGCCACCGGAAACGTGATCAGACGCCTACCCTTGCCCCGCGGTTTCCGGAAACTAGTACCGCGGAGGTACTAGTTTTTTACCCCGTATCTTCAGCGGGAAGCCTCGGGTGAGCCACGGGCAATGTTCCCTCTAAGCTGAGTTAGTGTGAGCTAGCTCACGGTTTTTTAGCCTCCAGCTCACACATTTTTGTCTTTGCTCAGGAAGGATGGCTCCAGAGCCAACTAACTTATGCAGTAGCCAAATTGCTCGCTCACCACTTTAATGCCAGTAGCTCGCAAAGCAGAGTTTTTGCTCATAAGACCCCACAGCTTAAAGGGAACATTGGCCACGGGAGCTCTACGCTTCCCAGATGTGGCGGTGTGATCGCACCCGGAAAATCCACCTCTCTTCAGTCTCTGTAGTGTGGCTAATACTCCGTGTGACCGCAGCCTGAGTTATCTATGTGTAGTAGGCCAGCACTGCCAGCAAAGGATGCAGTTGGTTCACTCCTGTAAAGGCAGAGACAGAGAAACTGCAAAGACTCAAAAGTACTCATATTGACTCATGTGTCTCACATTCCAATGCTGACCTAAACAGTATTTCTTCCAATCTGGCTAGAGAGTTCTTGGAGGCCAAAAACTAGCAGAATGGGGGAATTCAGAAGAGGAGCCTAAGGAAGTTTAGGAGACAGGTCACCACCCTGCTCTGGCAACTCCAAAAGCCAAGAGAAAATCTAGCCTCTCACTTTAATAGAGCTGGAACTATTATGTTCACAACTCAGGACTAAGGAGGAAGAAAAGATATGGCAACAATATTCTAGCTCCTCCATTTTCTACTCATAGTCCCCCCCCTTATGTTTCTCTGTCAAATATATAAGTGAATCTAACATGCATGATGCATCAGCATCTTAAGTGGAAAAGGGATAAAAATACTAGCATACATGTTTATGACTTTACGCTTTGACTCTGAGATTTCTCTATTTCTAACAACAGTGGGAAAAATTGGGAAATTCTGTTAGCATCTCAGAGAACACCGCTCTGTTGCTATGTGTGTTTAAAAAAATAATTTGTTTCTGCAAACTGTAATAAAGTAAACTTCATAAATGTATACATTTAAGATGTTAGCACAGAAAACAAGTTGGATGACCCCACTGATATTCTGCAGTATAATTTTAAGAATGATTCACCAAAATTTCAAACTCTGTTGATATTCAGAGAACTACTGGAGCTAAGATTAATATTTAATATGGTTAACATTCCAGCAGTGAAGGATGACGTTATCTCTCTCATGGAAGCTGTTGTTCAGTCTACAAAGAACAAAAATTGTTAAGAAACCAGCAGGGTCATAGACTGAAAACAACAAACACCTCACTGAATTTTTGTGTATGGAGTCACTCTCACAATCTCCCTCTGCCTAAAATCCCAAAGATTTTTATGGTAAACTACTATTAAAGAGATACTCTCAAGGCTTTAAAATATCATGGTCCATGAAAACTATTTTATTTTTATTTTATTAAATGAATTGTGATTTAAAAGAATAGCACCAACTATTATACTGGATAATAAAAACAGAAGAATACAGTGAAGAAATTAAATATATAAGCAGAAGAACAAATTTAGGAACTTTCTTTTCAGTCTGCCAAGGACCAAGTTTAATGAGAAAAAGAAGAGAAAATGCTGTTTTTAAGTTACTAAGAGGCAAGAACATTTCTTGGAAGACGACATTGTGAAAATATTTGGCAAGCATTTGAAAATCCCTCAGTACAAACATGATGAGGGTCAGTTGGCTGTCCTGTGAAATAACAAGCTGAATATCTTTATATAGTAAATTGATAAAATGTACATGGCCTAAATTTACCCCTCTGGTTCTATCAACTGACACCCTTTTTTGGTATTTTCTTTGTTCTGGGACAATATTCTCAATTTGCCAATGCAAGCTCAAAGAGTAATCCGAAAGGAATCAGTCTGAACAAAGCAAGCAAATGGTTGAATAGTAAAAAGCCTTTTAAGGTATACAAAACTATAAAATGCTTTTAATATACAAGATCTGTGGGTCTCTTTTAATTTGTGTGATTAGGTATGATGTGGTTTTAAATTTCTTATTTTTTCTTTCTCACTGAAGATGGGTAATGCTGCCACCAGGAATTCAATTCCAGTCTTATTAATTAACCTTTCCCACAGTATTGTGCTCAAGCTTTAAGGCTCATTCAATGAACCATGTGGTCCTGAGGATGAGACTCTTAGGGTGCGGTCAGATGGCGTACTGAGAGCGGGTTAAACTGCTCCAGTTCTAACCGGATTATATTTGATCTGGATAATCATGATCACACCTACCTCCCTTGTCCCGCCTCACCGCGCAGTCACGTCGCTCCCCAGCATCTACATTACCGAGGCGCGGGAGCGTGCATCGGCAGGGGTTTTTTTTTTTTTTCTCAGTTTGCGCATGCACATAGGCGCCCTCCATAGAATGGGGGGAAACAATCATGGCACATGCGTAAAACCACCAGGGCGAATCAATCCAACCCCTTCAACAAAAGACTTCCCTTTAAAAGTTTGACCCAAAAATGGCCTCCATGAGATCCCGAACTCATCTAAACTCTAAAACAAGTGACCGTTTAAATGTCAGTTTTCTAAACACGGTAGCAGAGTTCTGCTTATGCGCACCCCGCCAACACATTAAAAAACAGTGGGTGAAAAGTGGAATCCTTGGGCAGCTTTCGAGCGGGGAGGGGGTTTAAACTGAAAGTGGCTTGACACCGGAGGAGCAATCACACAGGGGGAAAATGCGGCTTTAAATGGGAGAGCTGAGAAAACACCACTTTGGGACCTGGTAACAAAATACTCCAGGTTAAAGTGATTTTGAGCTGGACACCAACGGCTGGGAACGGGAGGCAGATGTTGACTGTGTGATCGTGCATATAAAATCCGTTGCTGAAGCGTGACACCAGATCAAACTGCGCGTCTGAACGCACCCTTATATTTTAAACAGCATATGACACTGGGTTAACAATAAACAAGATAAAATTTTATTTGCACAAGAAGCGTATTGGTTACAAGATGTTTTGTTACTTGTCTTTTCAGTGAATAAAATAGTGTATGTTAGTAACTTCTGACTGAGGTATCACACTCTCTCACTCTCAATCATTGCTCTTTCTCAAACTCTTCCTTTGCTTCAGAATGTACCTTCTCCGATCTTTATTATGTTGCTCAGTTAAATCTTTCCCTTTTTAATTCAGGTTTCTGTCAGCTTTTTCCTCTCACACTCTTATAATACTCTGACAATATTAAATTTTGACTCTCTCTAGTCACTAATATGGAGCTGCGGTGGCTCAAGTGGTTAAGACGCTGAACTGCAGGCTGTGGAAGGTCGGTAGTTCAGCAGTTCGAGACCCGAGTGTGCCGCATGACGGAGTGAGCTCCCGTCTCTAGTTCCAGCTCCTGCCAACCTAGCAGTTCGAAAGGAAGAAATTGCAAGTAGATAAATAGGTACCACTTCGGTGGGAAGGTAACAGCGTTCCGTACGCCTTGGTGTTTAATCATGCCGGCCACATGACCACGGAAACATCTTCGGACAGCGTTGGCTCTTCGGCTTTGAAATGGAGATGAGCACCGCAACCCTAGAGTCGGATTCGACTGGCTTTCGAGCAAGGGAACCTTTACCTTTAGTCACTAATATGCCCCCTAAAGTATTTTACTTTCTCCTTTAGAATCTTAATACCTTTCACAGCACTAATACAAGAGTCTAATTAGAAGACTGCTTCTCAGGCTCTGTAGACTGACCACAACTGACAGTTTGCTGCTGACTGGTGACTGAAAACGCTGCCTTCTCTCTGTCGGCACACACACTTCTTAGCTTCACCCATACACTATCAGTCACCAACCAATCACCTCGCTCACTTATCTCTCTCTGTCCCCCCCCCCCGGTGTTCTTCTGAAACTTACCAACCATTTAAAGAAACGCACACAGAACTTGAAATCATTACAGAACAGAGCAGCATGGGAAAAATATATCCTGGACGAAATTTCACCTCTGTCCCGCAGTCTTTCAGATTTGCAAGGCAAGATGCTTCTACCCAACAACTGAAAGTCAATCTGCTGCCCATTAACTTGTTTTCCTTAACAACCAAATAGCTAATTGGCCAACATGCAAACAGTTTATTGTCAAACTCACTACCATTGGGTCCTAACCCCTTTCATAATCTTTTAATGTCCAACCTCGAACTACTGCAAATAGTCCCATTCCCATGCTTTTATATGCAAATGACACAGCCATTTTGTCTTATACCAAGGTAGGGCTGAGAAGAACCCTTCGAGCACTTTCAATCTAAACTTTCGATCTAAACTTTACTAAAACTAAAGTTCTTGTCTTTGCTAAGAGACCCTTGATACATAGGTGGCAAATAGATGGACATAAGATTGAACAAGTCAAATTGTTTAGATATTTGGAAGCTGCATTTCAATCCACAGGTTCATGGGCTGCTCACCATTCCCAGGTTATGGAATCTGCTCAAAAAATGGCCTTTGCCGTTTTTCTATACAAAAGGATTTTTCCTTTGTATAGATTTTCCTATACAAAAGGAGCAGCTTATATTCCTTATGCCCTGAGCAAGATAGTACTCCAGCTTATGAAGGACCGCCTCTTCCCGTATGTTCCCTCAAGAGCACTCCGATCGGGGAATTGCCATCTCCTGGTAGTTCCGGGTCCCCGAGAGGTTAAGTTTGCCACTACCAGGGCCAGGGCATTTTCGGTGGCGGCTCCTACCTGGTGGAATGAGCTCCCAGAGGAGATCCGGTCCCTGCGGGACCTTATGCAGTTCCGCAGGGCCTGTAAGACGGAGCTCTTCCACCAGGCATTTGAGTAGGAGCCGCCGCCGCCACTATCCTACCAACGAGATAGTATGTCATCGGCTGTCCTACGAAGGTGGGACAGCTATGCCCAGGCTGAAGTTGACAGCTTAGCGGGGAGACCGCGTACTGGTAATGGATGGCCACCAAGTTGGAAGATCGTCTCCACCTTGTCTGATGATGTAGTGTTTTAGGTTGTTTACTGTGGTTCAATATTGTATTTTATTGTGTGTTTGTATTGTATTTTAGAGTCCGGCTTGGCCGCTTGTGAACCGCCCTGAGCCTTTGGGAGGGACGTATAGAAATCTAATAAATAAATAAATAATAAATAAAATAAAATTATGTACGGCACACAGGTATCCCTGTACAAAAATTATTCCAAACTCAAAGCAATTCAATCAAAAATGTTAAGATCTTTATTAGGAGTACCAAGATGTGTTCACAATGTTTTGCTCAGAGCTAGAGGCTAGATTAGTTTCATTGGAAACCCAGGTTTGGTTTCATGACATTTGTCTATGGCTCAAGATAAAACTTTCCCCATCAGATTTAACTCCTTTAATCCTCCAAAATAGTTCCTGCTCAAGGTAGGTCTCAACAATAGAATGCAAATTGTCACTACTGGGTTTTTCCAGTACAGCTCTCCTGCATCTTGATCCAAGGAGACAGAGATTATGGGTCACCTCTCTACAAGTGGATAGAGCACGAGCCTTGGATGTCTCAGCAGTGGGGAATAGAAAACAAAATTTTGCCCCATCCAGTTATCTTTTTTTCATTGGAACTTCCAAAATACCACAGAGCTTTTACTTTAGCACAACTTAACGTTCTCCCTTCTGCTCTTCCGGAGGGGAGATACGCTCATACCCTATACGTAAATCATCTCTGCCCCTGTCAATCCGGACTAGTAGAAACAATTGAGCATGTTCTTTTATATTGTCAGTACTATTCAGGACACCCATTATCTCTCCTGCTGGACCTATCAGCATTCATATGAAGGGGAGTTGAGGTACATCTGGAAAGCCACTGACTTACTTCCTCCTTTCCAGCCTGTTCCCTGCCCAGAGGGGGGAAAATATTAAAATGCAAAGTAGAGGTTTTGCTCATTTGAAACCTCCAAAGGAAAAATGCATTTCTTCCCAATCTCATTCCATTACAATAAATCTGCCCTAGCAGTTTGGGAGCGGGAGGAGCAGGGTCACACTATTGTTTGGAGATTGAATAGGCAAACAAGAGACAATAGTGCTCAGTCCAAATATGACTGAGATACTGCTGGTCACAGTTTAAAGAGGCAGCCTTGTCTGGATGGCACTACATTCTCTCTGAAAGAGCAGGTTTGCAGTTGGAGGTATTATAACGTCTGGGCCCATGGAAGCTCAGATATTCTGATAGTTTGATCATATTAAGAGTGGAATACTGTAATGTGTTCTCTATGAGGCTGCTTTTGAAGCAGTATGGTAGTTTCAGTTGCTCAGAATGTAGCATGCTAAGTAGGTACATATTACTCAGAACTAGAGTTGCCAACTCCACATTGGGAAATTCTTGGAGATTTGGGTGTGGAACACTGGGAGGATGGGGACCTCAGCAGGGTATGATGCCACCATCCAAAAGCAGCCATTTTCACCAGGGGATCTGATCTCTGCAGTCTGTAGATCAGCTGTAATTCTGGGATTTCTCCAGGCCCCACATTGTTCTAGTGCTAAAAGGACTACTGGTTACCTATTTAGTTCCAGCCATAATTTAAAGTGATCTTTAAAGTCCTAAATGGTATGGGACCAGGGTACTTAGAGGACCATCTTTTCTCATATAGGTGGATGGCTAAGGTCTTTCTGCCGTATGTCCCCACCATCACAAGTCAAGTGAGACAGCCAAAGCAAGGGTCTTTTCTGTACTGGTTACAGAATTCCCCCTAACTGTCAGGTTAGCATATTTCTATTTATTCAAGGTATTCTCTTTCACTTTTTTCTCCTCTCCTCCAAGAAGTACACATTATACTGTTTTATTGATTTTAGTTATGGACTACTTTTTATATGCTGGTGTTAGGTATTTTTAAATGCTATATTTCTGAAGTTTTATCTTGTTGTGCCCAATATTGAGGGGTACCAAAAAAGTTACTTAAATATATAATAAACTGTACAATGTGCTGAGTGAAGAAGGAAAATTGGATGAATTCTCTAGTCTGGTTATGGTGTGATCTGATCCAAAAAGAAAGCCAAAGTTGTTTAAGAGTCCATTTTTGTGCCAATGTTCAGAAACATTCAAGCACAGAGAAGCACCACAACTATGCTGAGGCAGAGAATATTTGAAACATACGACATGAAACATGTGGTTACACGTTAGGGTATTTCCCAAACAAACAAAGCCCTGAAATTTGAGACAAAGATAGACTAAGCCATCCCATATTTTTTAAAATCTCAGCAGTGGACATTTGTATGCCTCTCCCTCAAAAGTGTACCCCCAAACTGTCAGTTTCCTCCAGGTTATACAGAAAGTTGAAATTCAGCACACATATAATCCAAGAAACAAGATAACTAGAAAAATCAGACATTTTTATATTAAATGGTAAAAAATCGGGGCATAAAATTGATCTCATAGTGGAGATCAGCATACCAACCCAAAGTAATCCAAGCTACATATTGGAGGGAAGTATCAGCCTATAGAAATTCTGTTGTCTTTTCAGTCTTGGATGTGGTGTGTACTAGCCAAATCTATGTTAACAGAATGAAAGTTTCATTTACACGCTCAGGCAAAAGATTGTCTTCTGTTCTTATTCGCTCTCATTCTTTTGTCCTGTAGTGTTGTTGATTATAAAAGACTTAAGATTTTTCCCTCTAATATACTGTATAAGAAAAGTCCATCTGCCACCCAACCTTTCTATGGATCGCAGCCCTTCTTGCTCATATCTGATGTTATATTTTCATGGCCTCTTTTTTCTGGTGTAAAACTGTATCTTATTTTTCTCATGTCATTTTGCCATCAGGTCCCTGCTTTTCTGTTCTATCCACCATGAGTTGCCCAGACAGCTCTTTCCCTTACTCTCAAGCCCTTTGCCCAGTGTTTTCCTGCCCTCAGTTCCCATTGTCTAATCACACAATTAATATATTTTCTCATTCATTTGGGTGATGGATTCATAAAGACCCTTGATCTTTTCACAAATAATCTGTATTTGTATGAAATATGTATCATACAAGTTAAATTTTGCATCCTTTCCATGACAGGACTCACCCTAAACTAGTCACAGAATTTTATGAAAATTGTCACCAGCATAAAAAAAAATCACCTCTACTTTTCAAGACTCCTTGAGAAACATTTGGCTATTCATTTGCATTGCTTGGGTTGCTCTTATTTTTAACTGACTTCACCTGCCCTCAGTGACAATCGTACGGCCTAATCAAATTGAGTACGCAGGACTGTGATATCAGCTCTTTTACTATATGACCACTAATTGACTGGAAACACCAATGTAATGATCCAGACAGGAGAAAATAGTGGCAGCCAAAAGAAAAAAGAATATATCAGGTAAGACTTAAAAAATAATAATACCCACATTAAAAAGCTGTCTTTTGGAAATATTACTTGCCCACGGGGCTCACTGTTTTGGAGCGGAAATGAGAATGTACAACACATCCATATTCCATGATATTAGAGCTGGGCAGGGCAGTTGCAACTAAATGAAGTGAAGCTAGGCTGCACTGCTGACAGAGGGAGGAACATGTGGGTGACCGCCCTATAAGTAATTTGTAAGGATTTTTTTTTAGTTTTCTATTTAACAGTGCAGAACATTAACCTGACAGTTTCTAAATGATATGGACAACTCACTGGTATGTATGTGGTAGAAGGCACTCTTTAAATAATAGGAGAAAAGTCAAATAGCACCAGAGTTATCTTTGTATTGTTGTATTGCTTGACTATTAGGCTGTTCTGTAGTTTGATTTCATTATTTTGCCACCATAAAGCCTGTACATTTTTTAAAAAGAAAAAAAAATCCGGTGTTGATCCTTTTGTACAGATCAAGTAATCATGATAAGCCATCTATGTATATTTAATACATTTCCATCTCACCAGTCATTGCTGAATAATTAGTTCCTGGAACTCTCAGTGTGCTCAAACAGTGAAACCAAAGATGATCATTTATAGCAGCAAGTTTCCATTCAACAGATGAGATACTATTTTGTTCGCCCTCCTCTTGTTTTGATATTCTTTTCCTAGGCTGTATGCTTGAAAGAGGCAAATAAATAACAAGGTACATTTCTGTTTTGTGTAAGCCGCCCTGAGCAGGCCGTGGCCAGGAGGGCGGGGTAGAAATTTAATAAATCAAATAAATCAAATCAATTATTACAGAAACATGATGTCCTTATGATCCACAGTTGTCCTTATGATCCACAGTTGCAAATCAAATCAACTATTACAGAAACATGATGTCCTTATGATCCACAGTTACAAAAGACATTAATGCACAAACGAGTCAGTCCCATGTCTCTCATATAATTTTTCCCCAGTAGGCTGTGCTGCCCATCTAATGTTCTAGATCAGCCCTGTATAACGAAAGGCCCTCAGACCAACTATAGCCTCCTCCTGTCTATTTGTAGGTTTTATTCCAAACACCCATTAATTGCAGAATTTCTCCATTCCGAAAATGGGAGTGGGAAAATGCATGCACTACAGTGTTACTGCTCTTCTCCTCTGTGGGTTCATTGAAGTGAAAGGCAGTTTGTGCCAGCTTCTCCCCTCTGTTACAGCCATCCATGGATCCATCCATCCATCCATCCATCCATCCATCCATCCATCCTGGATTGACTACCAGCATCTGTAATCCATATCAATCTGTCTGTCCGTCTGTCTTGCAGATATATGTAATGGTAGCTCAACAGCCTATTTAGAAAAGCAAAGATTGCTTACAGAGAGGGTGACATGGTAGAAAAGGAGGAGATGCTTATCCCTTTCTCTACTGCAGTAACCCCTCCCCCCAATCATCTCCTCCACATAGTCTATTAAATGTGGGGAAACACTGTTGGAGGGCAATTTGGAATGCTGGGCAATAAAAGAATGAAACACCCATTCACCACAGTCAGTGCCTTCTGGTGGAAATTGTGTCCTCACCTCAATAAGCTATCATGCTACTCTTATGCTTGGGTTAAAAGGGAAGAGGAATAGAGATGGGGAAGAAAACAAAAAAACAACAACTGTAAATGAGATTGAAAGCACAAAGGGGGGATAACTGAGATGTGGGGAAAAAAGGGGGTATGACTGAGATGTGAGGGTGCACTATAGAGAGCAGAGAGAAAAAGAAGGGGAGGAGCCGCCTTGGTGGCCCTTGTGAGAACAGAAAGGCAGGATATAAATTTTGTAAAATAAATAATTGAGAAACATTTCTGGGGATGTAGAAAAAGATGCAGCAACAGAAGGGGGTCAGAAATGTGGGGGTACCAAAGCTTAAGAGAAACTGTACTAAGGTATGGAGAGAAAAACCAGATTAACAAAATGGGTTAAGATATTAATATTGCATTTGCAGTTAATATTTTTTAAAAGCTATTTAGGTATTCCTGTATTGGAAGTGTTCCTGTATTCCTTGGAAGTGCCAGTGGGTTCCTGTATTGGAAGTGTTCCTGTATTCAATTCAATTCAAAACCTTTATTGGCATGGATCAGAGTCATAAACAGTCGCCCTTCAGTTCATTGATTAAACACATAACTTCCTCATTATAAGGCAGTTACAGAAATTAGCCACCGCTTCAATAACCACTGTATTTTGTGAAGCCAATAAACGGTACAACATTCTGTCATCTGATTGTTTGACATCTTTCTTAAGTATGGCTTCTAGATAGACTGCCCGAATGTCATCATACAAACTACAGTGGAGGAATACGTGTTCGATTGTTTCAATCTCCTCTGAATCACAATCACAAAACCTAACAGAGTAGGGGATTTTCTTAAATCTTCCTGCTAAAACCGCAGAGGCAGCAACAGAAGGGGGCCAGAAATGTGGGGGTACCAAAGCTTAAGAGAAACTGTACTAAGGTATGGAGAGAAAAACCAGATTAACAAAATGGGTTCTTAATATTTCAGTTAATATTTTTTAAAAGCTATTTAGGTATTCCTGTATTGGAAGTGTTCCTGTATTCCTTGGAAGTGCCAGTGGGGAATGAATGGTGTTAAACTGCAGGAGGTCTCCCAGTATAGCAGATCTGGCCTACCAACTTCTAAAGCTATTGGTTCTGAAATGCTTTGACGGAGAACGGAAAGCAAAAGCACACAGACATGGACAACAGTTAAATTTGTATTTTACTTAGCTTGTATTCTATTTAGCCACAACACTAAGAACTTGTGGATGAATCTAGGTCAGGCTCATCAAAGTCATACCTCCCAAACCATATGCAGCATGCTACCAGCTGATTTCTCACTGAACTTGATTTTGCAGAATCCTAAAAGAAAACTTAAATATAGATGCTCAATAGAGTTTCCAAAACCTGATCAAGACTATTTATAGTTGTTTATTTTTGTTTTGCTGTAATTGTTTGTAAACGCCACCTATGAAAAAAGTTAACTGGGATTCTCAAAACTCTGTGGCAAGCACCAGGCTGCTGCATTCCGTAATGTGCTTGTATAACTTCCAGGGCTTAATTTGTGCCAGCATTCTACCTGGGTATCTGTTTTCAATGGCAGGACTTAACTTTGGGAAAGAAACTCAAGATCAACCTGGCTTGAACTCCAGCAATTCTTTTGCTAGATATTAAGCACTTTGCACCACAGACTTCTTAGAGAAATTTTAACTTTTAGGAATTCATTTGATCAACGGACCAGCAATCTTATTACCTTTTAAAGGTTACTTTCTTTTTCCTATTTTCTAATACAGATTTGCTTTCATAGAAAGCCTGCTTCTTCCTGCACTGATGCTTCCATGTTGTACACTAATGATACACCCACCATTATGATGGGAACACTTGAATCTTACAAAGACCACTGGGGGTACAAGTGGACCCTACTGAGAAACTCGTGGCACCCTGTGGAATCCCTGTCACTCAAAGCTGTGCTATCC
The DNA here is from genome assembly GCF_001447785.1 of Gekko japonicus. NCBI lineage: Eukaryota > Metazoa > Chordata > Lepidosauria > Squamata > Gekkonidae > Gekko > Gekko japonicus. Next base: position 106,037 of record NW_015175974.1, read on the forward strand.
TCTGTCAGGTGCAAAAGGCAGATTTTGTCTCACTCCGGCAACACTCCCTAGTGGCAGTGCCTCACTATTCAGTAGAAGAGTGAATAACAACTGTTCTTTTACATAGAAAAACAAAGTAGGTACAGTTTGGGGGGCAAAACCTACTCTTTACCAGTGGTTAGGCCACACTGAGAATCATCTGTTGAGCACTTTCCTACATTCATCTTTATTTATTCATTTATTCATTCATTCAATTTATACCCCACCCTATCCCACACGTGGGCTCAGGGCAGCTTACAACACGTAGTAAAACAATAAAACAGTAAAAGCAATAAAACAATAGATGGCACAATAAACAATATCATCAAACCTCATGCCTCATATCAGGTGAATATAGATGCTCCAGTGCCCAATATTATCTGTCAGCAAGCACTGGGAGCAGTGTTCGCTCTAAGCTGAGTTTGTGTGAGCTAGCTCACAGTTTTTTAGCCTCCGGCTCACAGATTTTTGTCTTAGCTCAGGAAGGATGGCTCCAGAGCAAACTAATTTATGCGGTAACCAAATTGCTCGCTCACAACCTTAATGTCAGTAGCTCACAAAGTAGAATTTTTGCTCACAAGACTCTACAGCTTAGAGGGAACATTGACTGGGAGGGGGGCCAAAAAAGCCATTGCCCTGGTTAAGGATAAGCAGACGTCCCTTGGGCCAGAGATCACCAGGAGGTGTTGAACAGAAAAGAGTAAAGCTCTCCAGAGCTCATATAGGGAGAGGCAGTCCCGTAGGTATGATGGTCCCGGGCCACACAGGTCAAAACCATAACCTTGAAATAGAACCAGTATTCTTAGCCACACTAGAGTATGAATTGCTGTCTCCATCTTGGGCTCTTTCGGAGGCTTCTTGTCTGGTGCCCCTAAGCAGAATGCATTCTGGTCTATTTAGAATCATAAAATCACAGAGTTGGAAGGGGCCATACAGGCCATCTAGTCCAAACCCCTGCTCAGTGCAGGATCAGCCTCTAGAGCATCTCTGACAAGTGTTTGTCCAGCCACTGCTTAAAGACTGCCAGTGAGGGGGAGCTCGCCACGTCTCTAGGCAGCTGATTCCACTGTTGCACAACCCTTACTGTAAAAATGTTTTTCCTACTATCCAGCTGGTACCTTCCTGCCCTTAATTTAAATCCATTATTGCGAGTCCTATCTAATGCTCCCTCTAAGCTGTGGAGTCTTGTGAGCAAAAATTCTACTTTGTGAGCTACTGGCATTAAAGTTGTGAGCAAGCGATATGGCTATTGTATAAGTTAGTTTGCTCTGGAGTCATCCTTCCTGAGCTAAGCCAAAAATGTGTGAGCCAGAGGCTAAGAAACTGTGAGCTAGCTTACACTAAATCAGCCTAGAGGGAACACTGGTCCTATCATCTGCTGCCAACAGGAACAGCTCTCTGCCCTCCTCTAAGTGACAGCCCTTCAAATACTTAGAGAGCGCAATCATGTGTGTCCCCCCCAGCCTCCTCCAGACTGAACATTCCCAAGTCCCTCAGCCTTTCCTCATAGGTCTTGGTCTCCAGGCCCGGATCATCCTCCTCTGCACCTGCTCCATTCTGTCCACATCCTTTTTGAAGTGAGGACTCCAGAACTGCACACAGTACTCCAGGTGTGGCCTGACCAATGCAGTGTACAGCAGGACTATGACATCTTGTGATTTGGATGTTATGCCTCTGTTGATACGCCCCAAAATTGCATTAGCCTTTTTTGTCGCTACATCACACTGGCTGCTCATATTTAACTTACAGTCCACCTGTACCCCAAGATCTTGTTCACACACTGCTACCCAGAAGTGTATCCCCCATCCAGTATGTGTGTTCCTCATTTTTGTTACTCAGATATAGAACTCAGCACTTATCCTTGTTAAATTGCATCTTCTTTACATCTGCCCACTTATGCTAGGGTGGATCCAATTTCCCCTGCAGTTTTTGCAACTAGAGAACAATGGTGTACACCCTCATGACAATATCAATTTGATCCATTTTCAGATGCCAAATTAACCTCAAGGGCCCATCCAGACCTAAAAATTGTGAAGAAATCTTTTTCACAGAAAATTTGGACCAACGGGGGGATTTTTACATTGGACCAATTGACAGACTATGATGATGAGTTTTTATCATCTTCTTAGCTGAAGTCTAGATGACTTGTCATCTTCTGTTGAATGGAAATATTTACATATTTTGGTATCTAAATATGGCCCTGTGGCATTAAGTCTCTCAGAGTCCCCTTTGCTCCTGGAAACTCTAACTGAATTGACGCAGAATATAAATTCTACAATTTTTGTCTGTAAATATTTGGTGTTGATTAATAAATGTTGAGTGTTGGGAATGAATTAAATAAGGAGCTAGATCAGTCTATTTTGCCAAAGCAATGAGATATGGCCTTAAAGTTTACACCTGCTGCTTCCATGGGTCTTAAGTTCAGCAAAAAAATCAGTTTAGGATATACTGGACACCACAGAAATTCTTTAGCAAAGGATTGAGTAAAGCAGAGGCCCCCAATGTGAGCATCATGATATGCACAGACACCTTTCCTGGTGTCTGCCAAGGGTTTTTAGAAAGTAGGCAGGGTCAGCAAGGCTTTTGCTCAGCAAGGCTTCTGACTGCTTGTTGGAAGTTTTATTGGCTGTGTGGATTTTTAAAAAATGTTGGTTTAACAGCACCTGCTATGACAGCACAAGGATCTTCACTGTGTGAATGAAGGTACACTGCAGCAGCCATTTTGTGACTGGCTCCACCTCATGCAGCAGCCATTTTGTGGCTGCCATTTTATGACTGCCCCCACCACACAGTGTCAGAATTCTTGAAGTGCCTGCAGGCTCTCTGTTGTATTTTTGTCTCTACTTTATGTTTTCTTTCTTGTTTTACTCTGTCTAGTTGCTGGAGTTTGAGTTTTTTCACTTGTTTTTTTCTGGGAGTTTTGGGAAGAAATAAAAATAAATAAAAAACATGAGAGCATGAATGAACACTGAGAAGAAAGAGTGGACGAAAATAATAGATAATACTTCATACAGAAATGACTTTGCTTAAAAAAAATCAAATATTAAGGCATTTTGGTGAGGAGAGGTGGGATACAAATAGTTTAAATAAATTAAATACAAGGAAAACTATATTAAATCTGAGTATGTTGATTTTCCTCTTTCCTTTGCAAGAGTGACACTTCTGAAAAGGACATGTATATTTCATTCTGCCTGCCATTCTACACAGGCTGTAGTTTAAGATGGAAAGTTCTGTTGAGGTGAATGATAGCATTAAGTAGATTGGCATTTGCACTTAGTTTTCCAGTGGTTTGGCTGTATTAATAATGCAACAAGAGGGCAGGATATCCTCCAAGTAAACTAGCTAAACAAAAAGGTTTTCATTAGCATTACAATGAGTTTTGTTCACATCTAAGAAAACACTTGGGGGTTAGAAAAATAATTGATTGCTCTTTAGCATTTAATCACACTTTATAGCCTACAATAATTTTTATTGGCTAAAGTGTCTATGGCCATTAATGATGCATTTTTCCTGTTTTTTCAAAGCTGCATGGATAAAGCAGTTCTCTCAAGTGGCTGCAATTCACAAAGGGCTATTTTTAGTACTCTTATTGCAAAATATGTTCTGAATCAGAAAATTATACTTAACTGGCTGGTTGGCTAAAAATAAAATGTGTCCTTAAAAAAGCATTAGCTAGAAAGAATTTGTAAGAAATTGTACGAAATGTAAAATGCTGACAAAGGTATAAGATGACTGAACTCTCCCCACTTTCAATAACTATCTGCTTTTAAGTAGGGTGGGATTGTTAACTCTTACACTTGTGTGGATAAATTTGGTTGGACTCAGCAAATATAATTTGCGTTGTCAGCTACACTGAAAAGAGACCAAAGCAATGTGGGCTTCAGAAGCGGGTGGTTCTTGGCATGGCTAACTATGGAACATGAGGCTCTGAATGCAATATACCCACAATGATAATTATCAGACAAAATTAGACACTTAGATGAGGAGGGTGGAATTATTGTCTCTGGCAGCCAAGAACTGCTGGGCAAGGCCCTCTGTTCATTGAGCACAAGTGAGCCAAGTTTAGCTTTAACCAAACTCCTTTCAGTATTTTTCAAGAGGGCATGGCCACCTGCAGGAGGCCAGCAATTTCCTGCTTCATATAGTGACCACCCCTCTATTAATACTTCATAAAGCTCTGCCAGAAGCCCAGCTCTCTCTGTGTTACAGCCTGCAATTCGTTCAAATAGATATGTATACAGCAGTATCCAACAACAGCTAGTTGGGACAATTCTGATTGTTCATGGCTGTATCCTGCAAAGGCCACTGCAAAACAGAAGTCACTCCAAGGAGACCTTTGCAGAAGTATTCAGAAAGCTTTGTTAGGTTCTTTTAAGGGAGGCTCTTTGGATTGTGTTGCTAAATCAAAATGCCAGTGTCCAATTCCATGAAACTGTGGTGTCCACAAAGATGGTTTTATAGCACTAATGTTTTTCTGATGAGAAGTTTGCCAGTTTTCTAGCAGTAAAGCATGTAGCACATTCCAAATGCCTCTCTGGGCAACTTTCATATATTTACTAATTGAAAAGGACAAGAGAAGCATTTTGCTGCAATTTGAAATCAGTGTTTTCCCTTTACCCATTTTGTAAGTTCCCTTTTTCTCTGCACGTCGTTCTCTCCTTCCTCTGCATTACCATTAGGAATGCTGCAAATTTCACCACAAACATGTCTGACCACAAACTGTCTGATTCAAAGGTGTCAGTCACCTGATTTGTTCCGTACATACACAGCTGTGAATACTTGCTGAATTGGTTTGAACTGAGTTTCACAAAACGGTAAATGCACAAAGATGCTGCTGATTCAAACTGATCAGCAGCCACTAGTGTCATGGGGGATGCATTACAAAACTACTCTAGAAATGGGCTTTTAATCCACCTCCCCAATTGCTGACTTTGTGGAAGGCTGAAACATGGCTAAGTTAGAGATCATAGGGTTCAGATATCTAACTTTGCCATATTTCAGCCTTCCTCAAACAGAGAATGGGGGCGGGGTGAATTAGAAGCCCACTCCTAAAGAGCACAAAGCCACTAGATCCAGACTTTTTATTGTACAATGTGTGGATATGGAGGTGATATGCAATATTCCACTGTGTTTTGGGTAACCTCATATACAATCATGAGGATCCATTGTTTGTGCCACGGAGGTTATCACAAAATGGTGGATCAATGATTTTTATGGTGCTGCATATAAATTTATTCATTCATTCATTCATTTATTCTTTACATTTCTACCCCGCCATCCCAGCTGAAGCCGGCTCAGGGTGACTTACATAAAATTGGCACATGATTACAATAAAACAATTAAAACATTTAAAACAGTGCTAAAACCAATTAACAATAACATCATAAGAGCTGGTATTGTTGTTATTCAAACAGCGATGGCTATGATATCAGCTCTCTTCCCATAGCCGGCTTGTAGATCTTCCTCAAATATCTTGCAGGTGGCTGGCACAGGCTGTTACCCAGCTCTATCTGATGTTGGGCAGCCAGTCCGGCTCCAGACCGGAAGATCTAGACCGGGCGTTACGAGCCATGGCTGGTTGGCTTAGACTGAGCCGACTGAAACTGAATCCGATGAAGATGGAGGTCCTGTGCTTGAATCGGGGCGGACTGGGGGTAGGGATCCCACTCCCGACCTTCGATGGGGTGCCGCTGGTGCCAGCGCCAGAGATTAGGAGCTTGGGAGTGCTCCCAGATACCTCCTTAACAATGGAGGCCCAGGTAACAGCCACTGCTAAGTCAGCCTTCTACCATCTTCAGCTGATTAGGCAGTTGGTTCCCTTCCTCGAACACAACAATCTAGCAACAGTGATCTATGCGATGGTCACCTCGTGATTAGACTACTGTAACGCTCTCTGCATGGGGCTGCCCTTGTCGCAAATCTGGAAGCTACAGATAGTGCAAAATGCTGTGGCCAGGCTCCTGATGGGTCTCCCCATGAGGGAGCACATCCAGCCTGTCCTGAAGGCATTGCACTGGCTGCCAATAGCATACCGGATTCGCTTCAAGGTGCTGGTTCTTACCTTTAAAGCCTTATATGGCCAGGATCCGACATAACTGAGGGAACACCTTTCCCCCTATATACCCCAGAGAGCCTGGCAGAAGAGTTCCATTTTACAGGCCCTGCGGAACTGTAAAAGGTTCCACGGGGGCCTGATCTCCTCTGGGAGCTCATTCCACCAGAACAGAGCCACCACCAAAAAAGCCTTAACCCTGGTTGTTGACAGCCTGGCCTCCTTAAGACTCGGGAGCCATGCCAATTGGTTCTGGACCACTGAACGCAGTGCTCTCTGGGGAATATATGGGGAAAGGTGGTCCCTCAGGTATGTAGGCCCCTGACCATAAAGGGCTTTAAAGGTAAGAACCAGCATCTTTGGTATGCTATCGGCAACCAGTGCAATGCCTTTAGCACAGGTTGGATGTGCTCCCGGATTGGAAGTCCCATCAACAGCTTGGCTGCAGCGTTTTGTACCAGCCACAGCTTCTGGATTTGCAACAAGGTCAGCCCCATGTAGAGAGCCTTAAAGTGGTCCAATCTCAAGGTGACACTTGCATGGATCACTGTTGCCAAGTTGTCGTATTTGAGGAAGGGAACCAAGTGCTTGATCAACCGAAGATGAAGGCTGATTTGGCAGTGGCTACTACCTGGGTGTCATGCCTGCCCCCGATCCGGCACCTGGGAGCTCTGAAACGGAGGACTCCGTGCCTTTAACATCATCAGAGGCATGAGAGTCCTTGCCAAACCTAAGTGCCGGAGAGGATGAATACCAAACCCCAGGACAGCTTGCACCTGAAGCCGATCAGACAGTGCCTGGCCCCAGCAGTACACCACCCGATTCTCTGCCACCTGTCGACCAGCTGAGGAATCAGAGACGCCGGGACTTGGCAACCAGACGCAAGGAGGCACGCTTGCACGGTCGGAGAACAATGAGCCCGGAGTTCTAGCAGAATCAAGGACTTCGCAAGGCAGTGCTAATGAGTTAACGACCCAGCACACTATTTGAACAGGTCACTGACTGCTAGCATATCGTGCTGGCAAACTAGTCCTTCAGACCAGAAGCTCTGCACCTCGGACGCTGTTCCTGAGATCCTGTACTGACTGACTTCCCGGTTCCCAGACTCCTAACCTCCGGCGCTGGCACAAAAGGAGCCCCATCGAAGGTCGGAAGTGGGATTCCTACCCTCAGACCACTCCGGCTCAGGCAAAGGACCTCCGTCTTCGTCAGATTCAATTTCAGTCAACTCAGCCTAAGCCAACCAGCCATGGCTTGTAGCGCCCGGTCTAGATCTTCTGGTTTGGAGTTGGACTGATCGCCCAACAACAGATAGAGATGGGTGTCATCCACATACTGGCGACATCCCAGCCCATGCCTCCAGGTAATCTGGGCAAGAGGCGCATATAGATGTTAAAAAGCATCGGGGACAACACTGCCCCTTGAGGCACTCCGCAATCCAGTGGGTGCCTCTGGGATAGTTGATCCCCCCCTGCCACCCTTTGTCCCCGACCTTGAAGAAAGGAGATAAGCCACTGCAAGGCCAGCCCTTGGACCCCAATGTCAGCAAGGCGGTGGATCAGCTGATGGATGACTGTGTCGAATGCTGCCGACAGGTCTACAAACATCAGCACTGCTGATCCGTCCCAATCCAGATGCCTCCAGAGGTCATCTGTGTGGGCGACCAGTGCTGTCTCTGTCCTGTGACCCGGGTGAAAGCTGGACTGGAAGGGGTCTAAATGGAAGCCAAAAAATGAGCTACAATACAAAGGCAATTTTGTTTTGTTTCAGTGTAAAAATCCTACGAGTTCATGAGGATCCATTTAAAACCATTTTACCTAGTTCCCTCCAAAACGCATACCGATTCTGCAAAAGCAGTTGTTCCACCCTCGGTCTCCCGTTTCCCTTGGTTGAACTGCTCAATTTCCCACTATTTGTTGTGCCACCACATTTTGACCTGCATCTCCCCCTGATTTCCCCCGCGTCTTCTAGAGCCTTATTTTTTTGGATCAAGAAGACGCGGGGGAAATCGGGGGGGGGGGTTATGCAGGCCAAAATGCAGCCATGCAGCAGTCCAACCAGGGGAAACTGAGCAGTCCAACCAGGGGAAACAGGAGACCGATGGTGCAACAACTCCTTTGTGGAACTGGTCACAGTGATCTGGGGTGGATTAGAAGCCCACTTCAGCTGAGTTGAGAGTGGGTTTCTAATCCACCTCCCAAATCCCTTTACTAGAGGAAGGCTGAAACACAGCAAATCCAGAGATCTGTAACCTCTGTTTGACAGGTTTTCCTTGTATGGTTAGAAAGGAATACAGTGAAGCAACCTTCAAACACCAATGAACAAATCGAAGATCTATCCAACTGTCAAAAAATCAGGTACCTGTTCATGACTGATGAAGACGACAAACCAGCAGATGTTCATGAATCCCTAATTATTATTGATCTTTCCTAACTCCACCTGTTACCCACTTTTCTCTGTTTTCCCATTCCACAACAGTTCTACCCATTGCGCTCTCTCTCTCTCTCTCTCTCTCTCTCTCTCTCAGCTGTGCGTCTCCATCTCACAGATCTTAATCTATCTCCATGCCTTGGCCCCACCCTTCTCCGTAGCCCAGATACCCTTTCTTTCTGGAATTTAAAGTATTCTCTCTCTGCTACCTGGACCATCACAGTCCCGTTGAACCACCATCTGTTAGCTATTCCACCCCCTTTTCCCTCTTGTATCTTTCTGGGGTCATGCTTGCTTCCTCCTCCCTGAGTGAGGCCTAAATTACATCCTGTCATGCATATAAAACAGGCCCTTTAGATGAGGAAAAGTTACTTCTGGCAGGGGGCATTCAGAAGCAGAGAAGCAGCGGGTAGACACCTGTTTTGCTGTTTCAAACTGGCAGAAGCTTTTATCCAGCAGGGTTTTAAATGTATGCTTTTCTACATTTAAATGCTTACAGAAAAAAGCCACATGAAGATGCAGTCGATTTGGAATGAGGAAATTAAATGCATGGAGGTTAAGTGCTTCCTTCAACCACCACCTCTTCAATAATCATCACTCCCCCCAGCAATAGCCTTTCACCATTTACAGTGGCCATTAGCCTATGGTCACACCCATACAACACAATTAATCTAGACCACAGTTCAGCAACCACAGCCACACAAGGCTTTTACTTGACTTGGTGAATGCCAGGTGCAGGTGGGCCAGGCCGCAAAAATGCCCCAATCAGTTAGACAAACTGCCAACAACGCCACTGAACTCCTTTGAATTCAGGGAAAGAACAATGATGTAGACATACTGAAAAGGGCATTGTGACGACCCCTTTTCTGGGGAGGTCTGGTTTCCCTTTAAAAGTGTTCTTTATGTTTTGTTTTACTGGGTATATCCGGCTGCCACCAGGAAATTTTAAAAGGATTTCCAAACCTTTATGCTTTTACTCTTTCTATTACTGGGTAGGTAGGTTGAGTTTTAGGCTTTCTAGGAACTAATGTGGTCCTGAGGAAGTATTCCTTTCAGAGCTTACTTAAATAAAAGAAGATTTATTTAAAAAACTCATAAATAAAAGTGTAGAACAATGTAACCAGTAATGTGAATAATTTTAACAATTGCGTTGTGTCTCACACAAGATCTGCTCCCTTTCTGACAGGGATCTTTCAAGTAACTTTGTAACTCATTACTCAGGATCATATACGTTTCTTATTTCACTCCAGTCTGTCACTCAGACTTTCATATAACTTTTGTTTCCTTAAACTTTACTTTACTGTTTCCTTATACATTCAACTTTTCTTCATACACAGAATTTAACTCTTGTATAACAACAAGACTGTCTCTCTCCCAGACCTCAGAACGAACTGACTAATCAACTGTCTTCATCAACTGTCAAACCTGTAACTGTCACTCTTGACAGACATACATATTCATCCACTCAGAACCATTTCCAAAACCCCTCCCCCTCTCTGTCAATCACCAATCACACCACTCTTGTCTTTTCAACCACTCTAATATATCTCAGCCATGCAACCAAACTTTTAAAGAGACACACACACATATAAAACAAGGAATCATTACAGGCATCCTTCCATCCCTATCCACATTTTTGATAGGCTAGAGCACAATTTATACTTTCTCACATTAAGGTGGGGAAAGGATGCAAACCAATGGGCATATGGGACTCCTTTATGAGGAGGCTGCAGTTGGCTCAAGAGCTTTATGTTGTCCAGGCATACCAACAGCATCTTTTGTGCCATAACAAAATCGAAAGTAAAACAGCTGTTGGCTGAAACCAAGTTTTTCTGAAGTGGCCTAGCCCCTTTATACTGCCAAACCTTCTGTCTTTGTACAAAACATGTGGCAATTACAATTCCCTACATAGGAGCAAGTATCTAGGGGTTCTCACTCGGTCCCCTTGATTTCTCTCCATACTCTTCTAGCTCACAATGCTGTGCATACTCTAGCAAAAAATCCAGAGAGAACACATCAGATGTGCAGTCACCCCCCACCATGTGCAAGGAGCAGAATTGCTAGCACTGTATAGGCTGCACACTACTGTCTGTCCTTGCAAGAGGTCTATTGAACTTATTTGACCATATGACACTCTTTTTTCATGTCAGAACCTTGGTTCATTTAGTCCAGCACCATCAACTCTGACTGGTAGCAGCATTCCAAAGGCTCAAGCAGAGGTTTTTTCCCAGGCCTGTGAGTTGAGATGTTTCTTGTTCATTAATTTCAATGCAATGTGCAATCTGCTTGCTAAAGGTAATGCTACTCAATGAACATAAGAACTGTGCCTTGCTGGATCCAGCTTTCAGTTTCTACAGCAGCCTCTGGGGATTTACAAGCAGGGTATGAAAATGTCAGTGATGCCTAGTTTGGCTCCAGCAAAACTATTACATTTTTTTTTTTGAGCCATTGTGATTTACTGTTATCCTCAACAGATTTTTCTAATCCTTTTTTGAAATTATACAAGCTAGTGAATATCACCAAATCTTGTACTGCTGAATTCCATGGTATTTAATTTCAAATATTTCTCTCCCACGCTCCTCAAGGAGGTTCACAAATAACATAAAATAACACAATTTGTGGTAGGGTATGAAGAAATGAGCAATGACTCACAAAAGATCATACCCTACCACAAATTTTGTTAGCCTTTAAGGTGCTATTGGACTCTTGCTCTTTTCTACCAGTACAGACAGACTAACAGGGCTACCCATCTTGATAAAATAACACAGTAGTGATAAACAGCAACAAGCATAATTAAAAGCAGCAGCAGAATAAAAACCACCAATTGTAGTGCTAATTAAATGGGCCAAATTGTGGGGAATTCATGGAGAGAGGAAGTAGTAAGACTCACTTCTCTTCCCCTCCACCATCTCAACCCAGATTCAAATCTCCAATCTCACAGCCCAGTCATACTCTGAAGCTCATAGGCCAGTGATACTCTGCCAATTTGTGAGGTAGGTTAGGATTATTGTGAGGATTACAATGGCAGAGGGGAGCACAAAAAGAGTACTGGATTCATTGAAGGACACTTATACTTAACAGGTTTAATGTCCAACCCACAATACCATCAGATCTTCTGTGCCTGCCACAATTTGAGAGGTCAGCTCTTTGTATCATAAACTACCCCAGACCAATCCTGGACCTCAGCTGCCACAGCATGTCTGTTTATGACAAAGAAAGAAAGCACAATAAGTCTCCTAGGAGTAAGATTCTAGAAAGTTCTATGTCTCCAGTAAGATAACTCCCTCCTTCAGCATTTTCTGTAGAGTGAGCTGAGCAACTAGCCTGTGGCTTTGACAAATCAGAGAAGGGGAGGGGGACTAAGGTAAGTGTTGCCCCCCCCTGCCAAATTAAGGAACAAGACAAAGAACCCTTTCCTCAGGATGTGTTTGTCATACTGTACAGAGCTAGGAGCAGAGTTTAGAAAAAAAACATGTGGGCTGCAAAAGTCCTTTAGGAAATGTCTTAAGAAGGGACCATCAGAGGTAGATTGGCTTTCCATTGTCCTCCCCTGCTGTGGTACTTGTCAAACTACTTGGCAGCCATCTAGGTGTCACTTCCTAGAGGCTTATATGACCTGCCACAACTTCTGAATTGGAGATTTGGTCAGCTAAGCTCCTCATACCATCAGCTTTTCTCATACCTACTACAGGACACACACACAGCACCCATTCATCAAGGGTTCCCAGTGTGCACAGCTACCAGTGCTGGGTTTACTGCTTGTGAAGTACCCTTTTGTGTACATGATATCTATTCCCAAAGCAACTGGCTAGATTTGGGTCTCTATTCTTGTCTGCATGCAATTTTAATGCTTACTATTCAGACAAGGGAAAAAAACTGGCAGAACTAAGTTTGGAAAAAATATCATGCTTCTAATAATACAAGTATTTCATAAGAAGCAAAGTGTTGCTGTTTGTGTTTTCCAATAAATCTATTTTAAGAGAGTTCTGACTTCACTATAACATTTTCCCAAGCATCTCTGCCACGTATATTTTGACTTTTCAACTTTGGTACCCATGGCAACACCCAGCCAAAATAAATATGTCAATGTTTTCAAGAGTTTTCCACTAAAACCCACCAATTGATTGTCAGACACAAATATACAAGTCTCCTCAAAATAACATGTCTCAAACTGTGTGCTTTGGGAACAAAAAAAGAAAAAGAAAAAAAAGGAGGGCAGGGAGAAAATGAATCCCAACTCTAAGCTCACAATAGCTTCTCAATGCCATTGTTGATAGCAAGCATAGTCTGTGAGTGAATTCCAATCAGTATGGATAACCAAGCACATCTTCAGGCATTCGTAACTTCTAATGGCAACACAGCAAATGCTTACAACAGGAAAGTAAAGATTAATACTATTTAAGTATGATACTTCTAAATTAGGCCAATTAGCAACCATGTGAATCCCCTCTATGCAGGCCACATTTTGAGAATCCATATTAATAAAACATACAGAATTCGCATGAATGTCCTCTAGGGGCCAGTGTTGTAGTATTGAAGGATGTGTATTCTGGAATAAACCACAACACACTTTAAATCTGGGGGAGAGGCAGCTTTTCTTCTGGCAACACACACAACTAGACTTCAGAAGATAACCAGAGACCATTCAAGGCCATTCACTTGTAGGAAACAGGGTTCCAGGCATAAAGGCTAATTCATAGGTTTCAGTTCAGAGGCACAAAATGGCTTTTTTAAGCAATTCCTGATGAGCTGTAATGTATGTAGCTACCCTAAGAACCCATGCATGGAACACTTCCAAAAGTAACTTCAGAGGTCTAGGACAGCTTGCATCAGTCCCCTGCTTTTCACATACTGCACTGAGCAACTGTTTGCAGTTCTCTCAGTATTCTATATGCGGGGTAAATCTTGGGTGAGGCTTAGGCTAGGGACTCATGAAGTTGGCAACAAACCCTTCCTTGACTCATCTAAGTTGAGGTTCCATAATGTTGCATCCTACCAACTCCAAGCAGGAGCTCACTGAGGCAGATCTTTCCCCATTTTCTCTTTCTCCCAGCAGCCCTCCTAAAGCTTCCAAAAGCCCATACTGCAGGTCAAGGGATCATCAAGGACAAAATACGATGATGCACAAGTTGCTGCAGTAACAAAGAATCAGATGAAACTGCCTCTGCCTCCTCCTTGCATGGGTGGACAAGGGTGACCCAGTAGATCATGTTTACCAAGACTTCCAGAAAGCTTTTGATAAAGTTCCTCATCAAAGGCCGCTAAGTAAACTCCACAGTCATGGGATAAAAGGACAAGTTCTCTTGTGGATTAAAAACTGGTTAATTAACAGGAAAGAGGGTGAGTATAAATGGACAGTTTTCACAGTGGAACAGCTAAAGCGAAACGAAGAACATCCCCCCTCCATCACCTTTACTTCCTGCTGCTGCTCCTAGGGGAAGGGCCTGCCCTTAGGAGGACATTTGATACTGTTAGACTGTCTGATTCATTACTGTCTCCTCTGCCCACAGATGAAATGGACAGATCTCGCCAAGCCAGGTTCCAAGCAAAGATCTGGCCAGGGAGCAGAGCTTAGGAAGACTTTCAGGTGGGATAGCCGTGTTAGTTTGAAGCAGCAGAACAAAGTTTGGGTCCAGTGGCACCTTTAAGACCAACAAAGATTTATGCAAGGTTTGAGCATCTGAGAAAGTATGTTTGCACATGAAAGATTATACCTTGAATAAAATTTTGTTGGTCTTAAAGGTGCCACTGGACTCAAACTTTGTTAGGAAGACTTTCTGAGACAAAGCAAGGACCATAATCCATGGCTAGGAGTGGCCACCCTATGACAGCCTGGCTGAAGTCCGTTCCGCCTGTATGGGAGCTTTAAACAGGATGGGAAGCATTCTAATTCATGTCTCATACTGAAAGGGTTAAAGAGGCAACGTTGTTTGCTCGAGGGGCCGAGCAAGGAGGGGGGGCCTAAAAGAAAAAAGGCTCTTCCACTGGGAGGGGGGAAGAAGCCTCTGAATTGCCAAGAGAGGGAGAGCTGCTGGTTCGCAACAGCAGGGGAAAGCCTTGCAGCCGGATCCAGGGAAGGTTTACTTTCAAGTAGGTCATGGAGGGGGCAGGGAATTAGGTATTAGATCTTGGAAGAGTGGTATGCCGCCGTCAGCATCAGTTTTCCTCACTATGTAACTGGGGTGGTGGTGGGGGGGGAGATGTGTATGTATACATTTTTAAAAATATGGCCACCAGAGGAAAATCCTCTGTTGAGTCAGCTTTAGTGCCACTGTCTTCCACGTGTAGTATTATTCATTTAGTACACACTCTCCTTTGCTTTGTTGGAAGGGTATAATAAATCCCATAATATCTTATAACCTGGCCCTTTAAAGTGCACATGTAGAGTTACTCCAGTCATAACTTGAGCAATTATGAAAGAAACAGCACCTGGTTCTGCAATGATTTTATTTTTTAATTTCAAGTACAAAAAACAAGAATACTGAAGTTAAGAACACAGAGGTGCTCAGCTGGATCAGATCAGCAGTTCATCCAGTTCAGTGTCCTGCCTCATCCAGGGACCAACCAATTGCCCTGGGGGTGGGGTGGGGTGGGGACAAACATGGCTTAGAAGCCAAGGCTTTCTCATAATTTTGTTTCCTCGTTCCAGTATTCAGAGTTTTACTGTATTGGGGCATGGATCCTGAATCTATTACCCATCAACTTAATTAGGTGCCCCCAAGGTCTGGTATTATGGGAGAGGGGGGAAAGGTTCTCTCTGCCTATTTTCTTCATCCCATCATTAATAACTTTATAAACCTCTCATGTCTCTCCTTAGACATCTTTTTTTCTATACTGAGCAGCCCAAGACTGTACTGTGACTTAAATAGCCTTCTCATCCACACATTTACCAGATCACTTTTTTAAAAAAAAATCACTGGACCTCTCCGTGAAAGCTGAGAGACAGCTTTTGGGAAATGGATGCTGCCAGCATCTGCCTGTTTCATCCTTTGAGATGCTCAGAAACCTTTATCTGTTCATTCCATTTGTATCCTGCCACATTGCTTTAAAAATGCTCCACATTGTTTTAAAAATGCTCCAAAGAAACCAACATAAAGTTAAAAAAACAAAACAAGAAGGCAACTAGTAGCAGGGTTTCTTTACAGGGGGCTGGCAAGGGAGAAGACACATGTGCTGCATCTGCATTAACTATGTATGTGTGTGAGTGAGTGTGAAGTGCCTTCAAATTGCTCCCAACTTTGCATTCTTCCTAAAGTGCATTAATGTTTGAAAATTGGTGGGCGTATGGAAGGGGGGGGCACCAGAAGGTAACCTCACCTAGTATGCAAAAAAACCTGGGGCCAGCCCTGAGGGTTCTGCAAGGTTCCATCTTGTCCCACATGCTTTTCAACATCTATGTAAAGCTACCAGGAAAGGCCATCCAGAAATTTGGGCTGCATTGCTGCCAATATGCAGATAACACTCGGCTCTATCTCATGCTTCCAGCAGAGCCCAGGGAGGCTGTGGAAATTTTAATCTATTGGCCAAAGCCCATCCCTGCATATCTCGTCAGGTTTTTTTCTCCCTGGTATGTAAACATAAAATTCCTTTGTCAGTCATGCAGCAGAACCCCTGGATTCTTTCTTAAGTGTGGCATCTCTGTTATAAAATATTTCAGGGGCCCTGCTTCCTTCCTGCATGGTCCTCACAGATGAACTCGTCCTTGCTTTCATTTACATAATTTCAAAACCTGGTATGTTTAACAAGGTTAGCAGTATTTAACCTGCTCTCTCTTATTACGAAACAAGACTTTCCAGCTAATCCTGACTTTGCTTCTCATGGAAGGTTCTAATAAAGAATTAACCTTGTAGCTTTAGAAGTTGTATGGGCTAGATTAGGAAAGACATCTTGGCTTCCTGCTTCTTGCCAGCCTTTTTTCTCAAGGGGAATGTGGCAAAATCTGTTTTTGAAAATGGCTTCACCAGAAGAACTTAGACAAAACTTAAGTAAGCTTTGTGCCTAGTCTGGCTTTAAGATCAGATACCAGTCACTGCAAGAAATTTGATTTTGTCAGACTTTCATTTACAATAAATAATTTTGAACCTGTTACTAAGAATTCTGTGCTTGGGATTCTTGCAACACTATCTTGCCGTCATAAGTTATGCTTTGGTTGTGTTAACTGATTTTCTCCCCGTACAACACAGAGGATTTTTGTTTGTTTGTTTCTGCCATTAAACACCCCCCCCCCCCAAAACCAAGACATTCTGACAGCATGATCATGAGAACACTACGTTTGACCTACAGGTGGGGATGTGGATCAGGGGTTCTGGCTTCCAAATGTTCTACACATGTCTGGAAGCCATTCTCTGCAATACCTTTCTACCATAGAAACCACTAAACTACTTTATGCAGAGGTTGCTTACTATTTTAAGTAGGATCATAATGTTCAGATGGCACTGTCAGAGACAACAGAGACGCAATCGCAGTGAACGAACCAGTTATTGTACCCTTTACTTCTGAACAGATCCCAAAGTATACGTTTATATCTTTAAGCTACTTAAAACCACTTTTGTTTGGACCTGTTTTGATAATGTAGTATTGAACAAATTTTCAGCACTGAGTCTCTAACATATGTCAGGAGTAAGGACCCAGGACATCTATTAAGGACTCAGGACATCTATTCAACTAAAGAACAAACAGAATGCCTAATCACTTTCTTTTATGTATATACACAATTTTTTTTAAAAAAACCAGAGAATTACTAAAAACAAATCTGGAAAATTAAATCCACTCATGTTTCTGATTATTCATGCACTGTTTTTCCATATCTTGTAACAAAGCACTAAAGAGTTGCTTTGTATCCTTTTACTCAATTTCACAGACATGCTTTACACTAAAAAGTTTTAATACCAGGATGCTTCCTTTGAGTCACAGCAAGTGTGCCAGCTGCAATTTGCATACTGAAACAGATACTTGTATCTCAAAGATTACACTTTTAATAGAACAACTGTAAAATCTTTCTATTACAGCAACATTACCTAATTTTTAAAAACTGTTGATAAATATCAGTATCCTGGACCCTCAACAATTTTTGATACCACTGACTTTAACACCTTCCTGAACCTGCAAGCTGAGATTGTAGTAGAGGCACCACTCTTCAGTGCTTCCTTTTCCATCTGGCTGACCAATCAAAGAAGATAGTGCTAGGAGGCTGATCCATGACTCTGTGACACTTCTGATACAGAGTCTAATAGTTAGATTTGAGTCCAGCAGCACATTAGAGTCCAACAAAATTTTCAGGGTATAAGGTTTCAAGAGTCAAAGCTCCCTTCGTCAGACAGGGTTCCTTATCTTGTCTCCTGTGCTATTTAACATCTACAGGAAACCGATGAGAGGCCATCTGAATATTCAGAACAAACTGTCACTATGAGAATGACATACAACTCTATATCCTTTTTTCCATTAGAGGCAGGTAAAAGAATGGAAGGCGTGAACAGATTCTACAAGTGGCAATAAACCAAGGAACTAAAGGTCAGCCCAGACAAGGCAGAAGTGCTGCTGGCTGATATTATGGCTAATCATGGAAAGAGGTTTCAGCCTGTTTTAGGTAGGTTGCACTCCTCCATATCTTGGAAGTATTGTCAAACCTATTGCTACACATGGGTGTACAGGATTCACCGATAAGGTGCAGCATCTTTAATCAACTTTGGCTGGTGCGTCAACAGCAGTAATTCCTAGAGAATCAAGGTCTGGCCATTATTATCCGTGTTTTGATTACATACACCTAAGCTGCCTTTGAAGACTACTCTGAGATTTCAATTCATTCAGAAGACAGCAGCAAAATTGCTACCTGGTATAGATTACAAAAAATGATGTGTGTTTCACACTCAAAGGTGCCACTTGACTCAAGCTTTGCTCTATGTTTTGATGTTACTGCTCAAACCTTTGAAAATAATGAATTTTATACTGCTGTCTGTTCAATATTTCGTTTTGTTGTTGTTAGAAGGTTCAGACCTATAGAAAAGTTTGTGGGAGCAGAGCAAGTCTTCCATGCATTTCTCTTCCACAGGCAGTTCAATGTGACCCCAATCATCCACTGCTGAGGGCTGTGGGACTCTTAAACAAAATGTGCAATTTAGAAGATGCACAACACAGAGGGAACTGGGCAAAATCTCATCCCCCTCCTTCTTTTGCTGGCAGAAAATGAAACTATTCTGTCAGATTTCCCTTCTCACTGCAGCCCCCTTTGCTTTATGAGACCCTCAGCAGATTATTTTTTCGGTGCACAGGGGAAAGGGCAAGATCAGGAAGACTTGCTTTTCCAGTTCCTTCCAAGAGTTTTTCATAGGATCTAGCCAATAATGTATGATTTATTCAAACATCTCACTCACTATAATGTCATTAAGAAGTTGCATTCTATCATGCTGGAAGATTCACCTGTGCATATGACAAACTAGGACATAAAAAGACAGTTGAAAACGTCCACATTATTGCAGAGAGAAATCCTGGAATGGGTTGTAAAGAGAAAAGGTATTTAGCATACTCATAATTAGAATTAATCATATTTAATAATGGAGAATATTCTAAATATTTATACTAAATGTTGCTAAAGTTCTTCTGAAATAGCCATCAAGAGAAAATGATCTTCTGAAGATGACTTCAGAATTTTGATGATTTTGATGATTACCTTTCTTCTGTATTGTGGATGCTTGAACCCCAGGTGGTGGCTATGTCCACATTGTCTTTTCCTATCTACACTTTGGACATTTGCTGTGTCCTTTTCCTGAGTAATAAAGACCTAGCCACTATGGTACATGCCTTGGTATCTCTCTAAATTAAACTACTGAAATGCACGGTAAGTAGAACTGCTGTTGAAGATTATCGAGGAACTCCAACTGGACCAGAATGCAGTAGTTAGTCTGTGAAGCACACACCTACAGGACCCAGGTGATACCCATTCTTAAGGAGTTGTACTACATGGTTGGCTGGTTTCCAGACTCAAAACAAAGTGATGGTTTTAACTTTTAAAGCTGTATACTGCTTGTATCCATGGTAACTTAAGTAATGCCTCTTCCTCCTTTACCTGCCTTGAAACCAGAGCAGCTTTCAGGAAACACGGTTTTAAGCTTTTAGAGCTAAAACGAGGCACTTTTTAAAATTGCTGTTTGTACCGTTTATGAGCAAATTTATTTGACTGAAAAGCACAGTAAGAACTAAAATGTGTTATAAATATCTGTGTTACTTTAAACTACTAATAACAAGATGTCATTACAAGGGGGGGGGAACTATAAGTTGATCGATCCAATTTGCTTTTGACTGGCATGCTGACCCTGTACAACAGTCTCCCCATTACAGCAACCACCCCAGAAGCCCACTCTCAAAGATCAGCCTAACATATGCTTCTCATTTTCCGTAATGGCATCTCCAGTAACTGCTCCAATCCCACCCTCCCCACCATGTGTGCCATCTGGCTTCCATGACAAATGCCCAGATAAGAGGTGTGGGTAGTTTAGTGTTTTGCACGGCTGTGGCACAGGAGGTCCACATAAGACTTTTCACGGGGCATTTATTGAGCTAATGTATTCTAATTGACAATTTATATGGGCCTGGCGAGAATCCACTATTAACTAAAGGAGACACAGACATAGATGGCAACTATGTCAGACTGAAACTAATTTGCCCCATGGTAAAACATAAGGGGTCTGCAAGCTCTGCTGGTTAAAGTAAGAGCTGGAGCCCACACACAGGTTATGTTTGGAAGCAGGCAGAAGAAGCACCTGTTGTTTCACAAGAGGGATTTCTCTAGCAGCCATTTGTGAATTCCACTAATACCTGTAAGAAATCACGCTACAACAGCAGTGGTTTAAATCTGGGAGATTAGAGGTCAAGCAGCTATAAATAAAGACAAAAAACCTATTAATGAGATTGAGGTTGAAGTAAATAAACCACTAGTAAGGTTCAATATTTCACCTCAGTGAACATTAGGTCTTTGCTAATGCTCAAAACAAAAAGGTGAGTATAAGTTTCTTCTGAAGGTTATTACTTCAGATTCTCCCTTAGTATTTTTACGGTTCATATAACAGTGGCATTTATAATATAACAGGTAATTCATTCATACGACAGCCTGCAATACAGATTAATCAGGGTTCTTGACAAATGAAATTAATTTTTTGCAAAGTTAAAAAAGCAATTAAGCTTCTCATGACATTTTTCCCCTTCGCCACTGACCTATTTTTGGAGCTATATAATGTACTTATGCCTGAAGGGAATGCATTTCAGCCTGAGGAATGGAAACTGCCACAAGCCAAAATTTATTCGCAGAAAAACATGAGGCATTTAAGGTTGTCATCTGTGCACAAGGGGAAAAAAAGTCTGCAAAGATATAGATATTGAAATCTTTGCCACCATAACCTGGATGTAACTTTCCCATGTGTTTAATTCTGTTATCCTTCCAAATGGCCTGAGCTATAGTCAGTATTACTAGCATAGCAAAATTAATTTTGTAATCATTTTCAACTGTAAAATGAAGGATGGAAAAATCAGCCTAACCTACCTTGTGTTGTGATGATAAAATGGAGGAGAAGAGAATGATGTAAGATGCTTTGGACCTCCATTATATAAAAAGGCAAGGAACAATGAAGTAAATAAACAAATGTGCCCTAGTGGTAAAAACTTTTGCAAATGTTTTGCAGCCACCAATTCACTCTAGTAAATTGGGGAAGGATGGTGTTTTTTCCTGTCAATAAGAATTGGCTGTGCATGTCAAATTTCAATATGAAAGGCCCATCATAACACCAGATCTTTGAAATAAATGCTTCAGAAAGCTGTGGCATTGTAGAGAGAGATTTGGGTTTGCAGTGGAATACTCAGAAGACCCCTGTAACATACATATGTAACCTAACAAAAAAGTTGGCCTAGATAACGGGGGGGGGGGGAATTGGCTGAGGGAACAGATCCAAAAATTCTACCTATGAAGTAACCAAACTGGGCCATATTCTTATGCCATATCTCCATTTTACTTACTTTATTATTTAAAATGTTTTCTCTCATTTTTCCATTAATAATATTCAAAGCATCTTATAATATTTAAAGATACTATAAACACAGGATTATATACTGTAATTTACCACCATATGAAAAGTAGCAGTACTGCACAGTGGGTTGGAGCGAGACTAAATTATGCTCACACAAGGCACTTCTGTCAGTGGAAAAGAACATTCTTGCTTCCCATCTCTCCATAATTATCTCCTCTATAATGAAATAATGCACAAAAATAACAACATTTATTCGTAACAATGAACATAATAAACCACCTCCTACTACTGTTGTGAAACATGCTGTGAACTCAAAATGGCATTCAAATACAGATACACCCCAAAGTTCATAGCGTCCACAGGACTATTAATCAAACTGAAGGCATCGCATGGCTGAAAAAATACCCGGAGATCTCTTGGTTCACAAAACTTCGCAAGCAAAGAGCTGAAGAGGATCCCCAGTTTGAACACGGCTCAAAGTAGTAAGGAAAACAAAGATGGCTTGCGATTTCAACTTGTGACTTCACACGATGGCTAGC
Organism: Gekko japonicus; assembly: GCF_001447785.1. Taxonomy (NCBI): domain Eukaryota; kingdom Metazoa; phylum Chordata; class Lepidosauria; order Squamata; family Gekkonidae; genus Gekko; species Gekko japonicus. The sequence goes on from NW_015175974.1 coordinate 128,089, forward strand.
TCCAAATTCCTGCATTTCGCTGGTGTTTTACCAATAGTCAATGTTTTCGTCTGCAACAATGTATTTACAAAAATACAGCCAATAAAATCCATTAAACTCTGGTGAAACACACTCTCATAGAATCCACATTTTAGCAAAACTCACCTTACACTCCAAAAATCACTGACTACTCCTACAAAACAGCTACTGCTTCTCCATTTTCATTCAAATCAAGTGCTCACTGAGCCTCTCCACTACTTAACTTTTAAAGGAATGAACCCTTTCAAATTTAAAGGGACCTGCACTCACAGAAAGAGAGTGCGTTACATCCCTTACACCCAAACCATATACACAGAAACATTCACAAAAAACAGCTGTAATCCAATTGTTGATTCAAGCCATAGGGAACCATGGTATTAAATTTATAAATCAATCTGCTTCTTGTTGAAGCAACACTCTACTTACATCAACATTATTATATCTATGTCCTTTAAATACATACAATTTTTTTTGCAAAGAGTCAGGTTCATGTTTATACTTAATATAATGATCCACAAGTGGAGCTTCAAAATTGTGGTTTCGAATTCGGGATCAGTGCTCCAAAATCCTTGATTTTACAGGTCTAATGGTATTCCCAATATGTAAAAGCCCAAAGTCACAGATGGCACAATTCACACATCTTTTTGTATTACAGTTAGAAAATGTGGTCAAATTGAATTTAAATCCCAAAGTGGGATGAGTGAATTCTTTAATCTCCAATGCCATAGAACAAGCAGCACAGGAATAATATTTGAAGTGGCCTCTAAGGTTATTTGTAAATAATCAGATTTTATAAGTAAAGATGAGTGAATAACAGCACAGGAATAACATTTGAAGTGGCCTCTAAGGAGTGGTTCCTGGTTCGATATTTGTAAATAATCAGATTTTATAAGTAAATCTTTAAGGTTATGAGTTCTTTTAAAACCAATTTTAGATGTCACCTGACAACCTGAATATCCTGCACCACGTGCCAATAACGTTCATTGATCTTTTTGATTCCATATGCATATCTTGAATATTCAAATGAACACATGATGCCATCCCAAATCTGGGTGATGGACCTGGAAGCCTTAGATAAGAAATCACTTCTATCTCCTGCAATTGCTATATCATGTGTTGAATGGATAACCTCTCTCACGGAACTGACTCCTTAATCTAACACTATCCGCATGGAAGTCCTGCCAAAAGGTGGAATTTCTTTTCACCCACAAAAACTGACCATAAGGGATATTGTTCCTCAAATGTACTGGGTGAAAAGAACAATAGTGCAAATATGTGTTCCTGTCCGTGGGTTTCTTAAAGGTACGTGTGGCCAATTTATTGTCAGACATTCTATAAACCACTGTATCAAGAAAAGTAACCGAATCTTTGTCATAATGCACTGTGAACTTTACAGTATCATGCAAACCATTTAACCAAGCCAAAAAGCCATCAAATTGTTCATAATCAGTGAACACTAAAAATAATCAATAAATCTCTTGAAAAAACAGATCTTAATCAAAAAAAGAATTAATCTCATCACAAAAAATAAACCTCTTCTCAAACCAAGCCAAACCAAGCCAAACAGACAAGCTATACTAGGAGCAAAAGGACTGCCCATTGCAACCCCTCGAACTTGCAAGTAAAATTGGTCACCAAATCTGAAATAACTTTTCTCTAAGAACGAATCAATAAGTTGTAACAAAAAAGAAGTAGGAGGTCCGGAATCTGTTTTTTGATTGAGATAAGATTTCAGCTACTAATCTTGCTTCATCACGTGGGATCTTCGAATACAAAGCTCCCACATCCAAGGTTTCCAACACTGCATCTGACAGAATCACAAGACCCTCAATCCTGGAGATTAAATCAGTAGTATCTTTAATAAAGCTTGGTATCAAAGGAACAAAAGGTTTTAAATAAAAATCTACATATTGAGCCAATGGTTCAAAAATGGAGCCCGTTGCTGAAACAACTGAGTGACCAGGAGACGGCAAGCCAGCTTTATGAACCTTAGGTCGAATGTAGAACACTGGAATGTGAGCATGAAACTTTAATAAAAATCCATGCTCCGTTTCAGTAATCTGCCCCAATTCTCGAGCCTTGAGAGTTTTGTGAACCAAGAAATCACTGGGTATTTTTTCAGCCATGAGATGCCTCCGGTTTGATTAATAGTCCTGTGGACACTATGAACTTTGGGGTATATCTGTATTTGAATGCCATTTTGAGTTCACAGCGTGTTTCACAACAGAGAAGAAGAAGAAAAGAAGAGATTGGATTTATACCCCGCCCTTCACTTGGAGTCTCAGAGCGGCTTACAAACTCCTTTCCCTTCCCCTCCCCACAACAGACACCCTGTGAGGTGGGTGGGGCTGAGAGAACTCTGACACAAACTGCTCTTCCAGGAACTGCTGTACCAGAGCTTGTGACTGACCCAAGGTCACATCAGCAGGTGCAAGTGGAGGGGTGGGGAATCAAACCCGGTTCTCCCAGTTTAGACTCCGCGCACTTAATTACTACACCAAACTGCCACCAAACAGTAGTAGAGGAAGTGGTTTATTATGTTCATTGTTACAAATACATGTTATTTTTTGTGCATTATTTCATTATAGAGGAGACTGTGTTCAATTGGTGTGTTCATTCATTGACACAGTTTTTGATTGGTATTTCTGCTTTACTGTGTATTTCTGCTTTGTAATTTTGCTGTCCCATCTCTCCATAGCAGCCCATGGATCCCCCTGAAATGCTGCTCCTGGGCAACAGGAGACCCTCAGGAAGAGCATGAGAAGCAAACTGGAGGTCTGCCGCAGGAAAAGGGAATCGGTGGAAACTACCCCACCCCTTTTTTTAGTGGAAAATTAGCCTGGATTGAATTCATATTAGCAGAATGCAGCAACACTCCAGAGAGTGAACTGGTCTGGCATCTAAACGATGCCAGAGAATGAACTGGTCTGGCATCTAAATGATGGCCATACAGGTGCCAAGGAAGCATCTCCAGTGAGGGTGTTCCAGCCTCCACTAGTGAGAAAGTTCTGTTTCAGAAGACAGGGTAAACTGGACTAAGTCTGCCAACCAATATCCAAAGAGATGGACAGTTTAATATACGAGGTGGCAGATACCGTTGGCACAGGCCTTAAAAAGCTTTCAACACTTTAAAATGAATCCTGAGGGCCAATCTGGACATGACAGCATCCATAAGTCAGACCACTTGGATGCCGTTGCCATTTTAAAATGATTTAAAAATGCCTTGAGGGCCCAATCCTGAGACACTTTTGTTCCCTTCCCCCTGTGCCTTTTCACTTGGAAAGGCAGGGGGGCAAGGGTGGGATGGAGAGAGCCTCCGCCTACTGCAGGCCCAGTCAGGATCAGGAATTTGTGTCATTTTTAAATTGCTTTAAAATGGTGACAGCATCTGCAGGTCTGATCCACGGATGCCATAATGTCTAGAGTGACCTTGAAACAAACTACAAGCCACTGTAGATTCTTCAAGGCAGGCAACCCTGGCCATCAAATTCTGAACCAGCTAAAGTTTCTTCGAATTTCTTTGAATACATCATAGTAATCCATCCAGATAAGACCAGAGCATGGACAACTGTGGTGTGGCCATATCTTTCCAAGAATCAGCACAAGTAATTAATAGTCAACATCATTCCTTATCTAAGATGAGTTGTTTTGAAATGAGAACAGTGAAAGAAAAAAAATCCAGGAATCATTACCATCTCTTAAACGTTCCACTATAAATGTGAAGCCTGTAGTCCTTGGGTGCAAGACATATTCATATTTCTGAAGTCCATTCTTTTCAGCAAATTCATTACTGCGGGCTTTGGTGTTTTCTAAAGATATAAATGGCATAAACACTGATTAAAATCAGTGCAGTGACTAAGCTTTATAACATGCAGTATCAGAAAATACATCAGTGGAGGAAGGGATCAAGGAGATTTATAAAAGTACTTGTGTTACATTAACAATACTATGAAGTACTTGCTTTACTTTCTTACATAAACATAAAACTCCATGTTTTGTTCTTATGCCTTTATCAGAAATATACTGGCAGACTTAAGACCCAGAGCCTTGAGCCAGGAATAGAGCTATGGGATTCAAATCTGGATCTGTCGACAATCCCGGCATCTAAGACAAAATCAGAATACCCAAATTTAACAGCCGTTGCAGAACAATGTCCCAAAACCTTCAGACAGTGATTTTATTGGGCTACCATTCCAGACCTCCATAGAGGGAAAACAGATAGCAGACAGACAGGCAAGCAGGCAGGCTTCTGGAAAGTTGGACAAAACAAGGATATCCAAGAGACCTTAAGTAGAGTCATGAACATCTTGATGGAAAATCTGCCTGAACTTCACAGAAGGCTTCCCAAATAGTTCCAATCAAGTTGCCACTGACCAATAAAGAGGTATGGATGTGTTAATAGAACACATGGGACCAAAAAAACTCAGCCAAGGAACAATATTCTGACATTATGTCAGTTTAGGTTGCTTTCCAACAGGCAGAGATGTAAAATCATGAAACAGAATTTTCCCCCAATGTAAATCACCTCAGATCTGATTTCACATGTTTATTTGAATACTGAATACTGAATAAACAAAGTAAACAGGGTTATTTTTATATGGTGGTTAACGATCTCAAAAGAGCCAAGAGCAGCTGGAATTAAATATCTGATTATGAAAAAAATTATAGAGCATAACTAATGTGATTTACAATGCATAAGTGCAAAAGAGAGGAGAGTGTCATGTGCATACATGTATGATCAATATGTATGATGCTTAGAAAGACTACAAAAAAGAAACCTACAGTTTCACAGCTGCCCATTTTTACTGGTGTTACATCCACTTGTAATGCTACTAGTTGTTTTAATGCCTTAAAATGTTTGACACCTTGGGGACCCTACTTGGGTGGAAAGGCAGCATATAAATGTTTTAAATAAAATAAATAAAAATATTTTCATGAATCCAATTTTAGAGATTAATATTTTCCATGTAAAAATAGTTGATAAAAATCTGCCCAGCCTCACTAGATATGGGAAGCATTCTGAGGATCAATAGCACCAATTTTTCATGTCTCACATTCAGAGGTAACAACATAAGACGAGAAAGCAGAAGTTTAGAAGGCATCTTTAACAACAAATCTTCATTAGGGATAATCAGATTCACCCTTCCCAGAAGAGATTTCAGCAGTTATTTAATGGTTAAAATTCCAGAACATTCCAAAGCTATTCCTGGGGAGACACAGAAGTGTTCTGGTATTACCCAGAGGCCCACAGAAAAGAAATGTGTCTACAATCTTGAATGATTTTTACATTGCATCTAAAAATGTGGAGATAAGCACGACAGTGTGAAATGGAATTATGGTATCTCTAAAATGACAATGCCATAGTCAAAATAACCTGACCAATATTTGTACAGTCTCCATTGTCAATCTTATGAAAGCAAATTTCAGCATTTCAATTTACTTCCTAGCATAATTCTAGTTGCTATATGCAAGAGCAAACATTTGAATTTGGTTAATTATTATTCTATTCATGATTGAGCATGTAGAAGGAAAAGATCAACCAGTTACCCTGCCATCACACAGCATTATTTTGCCTGGCAACCTGCTCTAAGAATAACTGCACTTTGTTGCTTTCATATACATGATGGAAACAAGTGTGTCCAACTACCTAGCAACGTCAGAGTTCCAGCACTATTGCACATCTTGATTGATTCTGGGGCAACAGGGGGCCTTGCTGGTTGATATAACCAATTGCAAGTGTGCTAGGATAGAAAGGCAAAGACAGAAATACTTCAGATCAAAACTATTCCCATATCTCCATCAAAATCTCAGTATGTAGACTTTATATTTTATCTCAAGCCCTCAACTCCTCTTTACTGACATCATCACCAGCATGCTCCCAATCAAGCAGGCTTCAACTTTGAATATTGTTAAGAGGAGGAAAGAATCAATCTGTTGCTAAGTCAATGCGGCTTCTCTCCTCAGACATGCACTTTAACATCACCAACTCCTTGGCTCTGGTCTCTGTCCTGATAATCTTTCACCCTGATTACTGTTACTTTCTTCTTTCCATCCTTCCTTTATCATACATCAGGTAAGAATATAAGAAGAACCTTGCTGATTCATATCAGTGATCCGATTTAGTCCAGCATCCCATTTCACACAGTGGTCAACCAGTTGCCCTTCAAGGCCAACAAACAGGGCAAAGAAGCCAAGGGTCTCCCTTGATGTTGCTTCTTTTTACTGGGTTTCAAAGGTTTACTGCCTCTGAATATGGAGATTCTCTTTACTTACCATGGTAGATGAGCCACTGATATCCTTCCCAGAATCTAACTCCCTTTTAAAGCCGTCTAGGCTCCTGGCCATCACTATATCTTCTGGCAGCGAATTCCACAAATTACTTGTTGAGTAAACAAGTATTTTCTTTTGTCTGTCCTGTACTCTCCTTATCTCATCTTTCCCCCTCCTTTATTTTATTAAAACACTTATATCCCACCTTTCCCCAAGGTTCAAGACAGCATACAATAATAGTTAAAAACATTTTCTCCTAAACCAACAATAAAATAGCAAGCCCCAGAGAGTATTCCATCTTTCTGTGTTTATACCTCTGAGGATGCCAGTCACATTTACTGGCGAAACGTCCGGTTCTACAATGCCAAGACCATGGCCACACATCCCGGAAAATCTACAGCAACTAAAGTTCTGTAATAAACCTCAATTCTCCAGAGATTACTATTAAATAATTACAGGGCCCTAGAGATGTAGAATTTCCAGAAATTCTGAAGCTGCAGGGGAAAAAACCCTGTTTTGTTCAATTTTTGTTCCTCAGAAAAAAACGTGAATTGTTGGGAAAAATTGAAATACATGCAATTCTTACTTTAATATCAAGCCTAAACTTCTTTTACTGATTAAACAACATAAAATGCATCATTTATATCTTATATGTGTCTTTATTTAGAACATTAAAAATGCTGAATACTTTAATAATGTGTTGTCCTTAAACATGTTATAGCATATTAATTGTTGCTGAAATTATTTAGATCTAAACAAAAAAAATATAATGTTGCATATGTAAGAGTGGTTTTTTTCAGTACTCCCCCAACCCAAATTTCCACTGGAAAAACTGGAAAAAGTCCTGACTTTTTCATGATATACATTTTCAGTGTGAAGAACATTGCTCTAGAGCAGGGGTCATTTCGTAGAAAAAGAGCTAGGGGAACTCATTAGCATAACTCATTAGCATATGCCACACCCCCTGACATCAGGGGCCCGGCGGTGGACCTGCAAGGCCAGCGGGAGTGTGAGGAAGCCCCGCCAAGACCCTCCCTGGCTCCAGGCAGGCAGGGGTGGGGAGAGGCGGGGAGGAAGCAACTTACCCTCCCTCTTCTCCTGCCTCCTCCTGGCTGAATGAGGGCCGGAAGCGGGGCGGATGGAAGCAGGGGGCGGAGCTTCGTCATGTGCCCCACCCCCCCGCACCTCACCCGGGGGGACTACGTTCCCCCGCGATCCCCCCGAAATGACCTCTGCCCTAGAGAGCATTTTACATATTCAAAAAGAGAAAATATTTCATATGATTTTTTTCAGTGCTTCCCAAATTTCCCAGCAGAAAAACTGGAAAAAAACACATTCAGGGTTTTCCACCTGAATGCTTCCAGGCTTTCACATCTCTACAGGGCCCATTCTGGTACTTCATAATGCCTGCATTTATACTGAACAAATAAAAGCGACTACACCAGGCTAGCTAAGCAACTTTTGTTCTGGTTTCAACATTCTGGGACAGATCCATAGAAATTATATAAAAACGGTATTATGTACTACTTTTGTGTTATAGTCTCATTGCCATAGAATGGGACCTGCACAACTGTTTCCAGAATGAGGCTTTCCTCCCTCTTTCTGCAGTCTCCTGAACAGAGAGTCAGGAAACCCTGGGAACAGGGAAGACTGAATCTGCAGAAACCATGATATACATACATACCACATACAAATGATTTCCACTCACACAACAGGGGCTTGAACTCAACCCAATATTTTTACAATGTTAGACATACAGTGGGATAATTACAAACCATGTAGGACTTTAAAATGTACTTTATGAAGTATGCTTAAAGTGTATCTTTCAGCTAACAGCCTTGCTCCAATCACATCCAGGAAACTATGATTGTAACCAAAACTGGTGTTGTGAAACATGGAAGACATCCCATGCTGAGGCATTTGGCAAATACCAAGATAAGAATGCCTTCAGCCAGGAAAGGATTATTTCTAAATGTTAATTTCATGCATAAGAACATACAAGAAAGCAGTTTTTAACATCACATGTACAAGGTAGTAAATATATCTTTTTCACTGGAGATACAGATGCTGAAAATGCAACTTGCCTTACATCTAAGTAACTACTGGTTTTAAACTGTAATGTTTTAACTATGACTTTGTAAGCTGCCTTAAGCCACAAGTAAAAGTAGAATTTTAATTAGTACATGAATAAAGTGTTACTTATGAATATGGCTAAAGTTTCATGCAGAATGCCTTGTATAGCTGTATCATGGTATAGTGAAATGTCTGTTAAGATTGTGAAAAGTCAAACTTGCCTTTTCCTTGGACATGTTTATCTATTATTTCTCAAGTGTGGCCCCCTCTGTGGATATCTAAACCTATGGATAGGGGCCACACCTGCTCATAACAGATTGTTCTGCAAATCTAGGGGTCTCCCCAGGTTTTCAGAAAAATCTGAACATTCTAAAAAACACACAATAGAGGTGTTAAATCCCTCCTCCAAAAACACATTTGTTGTCCGTGCATGCAGACAATGAACCTACCTCCTCTGGTGGCTCCAACATGGGCTGATGGCTTTGTAGTGGGCCAGGCCGGGAGCTATGCTGGGCTTACTGCAAATGGAGGCAGAGGGGCTGGGAAATGCAGTGAGCTCAGCAGCAGAGGCCAAAAGCCACTAGGAATAGCGGTGGGGGGGAGCCTTGAGAGAGGCTGTGGGCCAGGTAGCAGAGGCCAGGAGCTGTACCATGCTTGCTGGGAGTGGAGCAATTTGGGGAAACCGGAGCTGTGCTGGGCCTGCAACCAATGGAAGTAATGGGGGGGGGGGTCAGGAGATGGGC
>NW_015175974.1:137222-149891 GCF_001447785.1 Gekko japonicus
GCTGGAGATGTGGCGGGTCCAATGGCAGAGACAGGAGGCTTGCTGGGGGTGTATGTGGTGGGAGAAGCCAAGGGTGTGTCAGGTTTACTGCCAGTGAATGTGATGGGGAAGTAGCGGCAGTGGTTTCCACTGATGGTGGGGGGGAGCTGCGGCTAAGAGGGAGAAGGGATCCCCCCCTGTGATTATTGCAGGTTACAACTTGTAAACTATATAAGGGGTTCAATATTTTACCATCTTGATAGCAAGAGACAACTGAATTAGTGTACCTGTGAGATCAGTTCCTTCAGGAAAGATGAGAAGCTGCAGAGGTTCATGAATGTCACAGAAATAATCCAGCATATTTCCAAAATGATTCTTGTCTTCTTCCCATTTCCTCTGAATGAAAATGAAGGCAGCAACCTGCATGGCCCAACCTAGAATAAGTTTGAACAAATTTTAACAGTGCAGTATAATTTCCTTGTTTGTTTCCATTCATAATTCCTGGCTCCCAATCATAGCATCAGCAACACTGTTAAGGAAAGAATGCTTTCAACTGTACACATTTACACTAAAATGGATTCTATGAATCCACTCCACTAACAGTATAGCCTTCCTCCAGAGCAGGAAGTCAAGTTCTGGTAGAAAAGGAGTGTTTCACTGGAGGATATCACCTTGCATGGTAAGCAGGCTTTAATGTGAGCAAAACAGATTTATAGATTCCAACCTAGTGTAAGGACTAAGTTGTCATAACATAAAAAGTCTCTGAAGGTCATGACAAAAAGAAAACATTGCAATGGTGACTGTAGTTTTAAAGCAACATGTGTGTTCAACTCATTGCCAACAGGTTGCACTGTATACTTCTGATATGCTGTCATTAGTGTATTCTTCTGGGGAATAGCACTTTCCAATGATGCAACATAAAAGCCAGAGTATGCATTTCAGTTTGTGAATGTACAATATCTGGATCCCATCTGTCTTACAGCCTCATATATGCATAATGCTAAAAAAGCTAGAATTTCTGGCTGCCAGACAATGTTAGGATCTCCTGACTATACTACATATGCCATACAATTTATACACACACACCAACAAGACAGCTAGTTAGTTCTATTGGAAGTTTGACAAAAGATCACTGGACAACACATTCTTGATATGGGAGGGCCATTCACTTCATACAAAATCTTCCACATGAAAGTTACTCTGTGGGCAAAAGTGCATGTTCATCACTCATATGCTTCACACATATTGGCTGAATGCATCTTGTTAAGCAAAGGGACACCATATCTGAAGGCAGAGAAAAGGGCTTGAGCTCTAGTACAGTGAGCTGTTACTCTGAGAGGGCACGAGATGCCTGTCCTTGTAGCACTCACAAATGAGGAATGCAATCCACTGTGAGATTGCCTAGGAGTAAACTTTACCATCTCTTTTGGGTCCCTGAAAGGCCACAAAGATATTCCCGTCTTTTCTAAATTGATATGTTTTGGGTAAATAAAAGGAAAAGGCATATTTGGCATCCAGAGAATGCCAGGCCTTTTCCTTCTTAACTTTTAGTGATAGAAAAAATACTGATTCTGATGGAGAGAGACAATCTTAGGTAGCAAGTGAAGCACAACTTTCTCCTTCTGGAACCTGAGGAAAGGTAGGTCTGGACTTGAGTATTTAAATCTTATTCACTGTCCTGGCTGGTGACATGTATCATAATACAAGTTCCCATCTAAGAAGGTTTTCATATCCTCATATCCACAGTCAGGAATAAATTAGAACCCAACAGCCTTACTAAGAATTCTTGCCTTCTTTACACATGTACAATTATTATTTTTAAAGTCATTTAATAAAAGCTCTCTAATCAGAGAGCCTGTCCTTTAATGTTTGGCATGGACTTTTTTCCCCGCTGAAGAGAATCAGGAGTTCGAACTAGATAGTTTTTGGTTTCTTCAGCATTTTACCCATTTGTTTAATGCTAGACTACAGAAAAAATACCTGAGAGGCTTGCACTTTATTTTTAAACCCCAACAAAAACAAGCAATTACAACTAACCAAGTTGCTTATTTATTCAAGATTCATTTTGCTTCTCCTCCAGCAAAAACGGTATAGCAAAGATGAAGTTTATGCTTCAGAAATGTCTGGTATGGCTCTCTAGGATGTAAACGATCTTACAGGAGTGATAACACTACAGATAACACTTTTCAGAATGCACTTCCAAATCCACCTCATATTGTAAATAATTCTAAAGTAATTAAATCCGACTCTTGATAAAATTGCTGGAAGACATAATATGTCACTGTTCCAGGAAGGCATCACATGTCACGGTTTGTTTTTAGAGAACAGATCAGCAGCACAAGTTTCCAGGCAATTAAAGAAGAAACCTGACCAAGGCACATTAGCGGTAGAAAAGAGCAAAAGTCCAGTAGCACCTTAAAGACTAACAAAATCTGTGGCAGGGTAGGAGCTACTGGACTCTCACCCTTTTCTACATTAAGTTAAATAAGTTATGGCTTCAGAGCATGGTTTGAATTATTTTTAAGGCTTGCAGCTACAAACAGGCTTTCACTGACTACCCACTCATATGGATCCTTTCAGACACACAGGATTCCACCTACACCAGCCTGCCCTTTCTCAGGAGTCAGACTAAGTGGTATGAGGTCTGGTCATCACCAGAAACAGGCCTCACAATGGGTCACTCTGTCCTCTTCCAGAGGAAGAGGTAAACCACTTTGCCACACTACCAGGCAGAGTGTCCCTTCAGAATGTCTGCTGTTTTACCAAGGCAGACCCAAAACTATCTCTGTACTCTCCCAGAAGCAAATCTGAACTCAGCTCTTCCTGTGCTTCCCCCCCCAACATTCCATCCTGCCTCTGAAATGTGACTGGATGCTGGAGCAGCATTCCCATAGGTTCACAGATGAAACAGCTGAGTGCTTGTTTTCCCCTTCAGGGGCAGGACAGCCTCCTGTTCATCACACTTTCCAACATCAACTGCATAATTTTCTCAAAAAATACTTGCTTACATATTTAAATTGCCTATCTGGTCATGTAAGTAATGGTGTTTTATCCTGCTAGACATGCAATACAAGGCAAATGGGGGGAAACTGGGTAGCTCCGTATCACATACTTACAAAAGCAAGAAGAAATTCCCTTGCTGCAATTCCTAACTAGTACAAAGGCTTTGTAGGTAAGAACAGACTCCATTCTTGAAGCATTCCATCAGTACAGCACCCAATGAACAGTACTCTTGTGGAATCCAACCACACACTGAATTAGCAGTCATGCTTTGCCAAAAGGAAAGACCTAATGCATAAGGACAACAGAGTTCCCTGTCTCTAGAAGGCATGATCCTGTACAAGTTGTAGGTGTACAAGGTTCTTAAGAGTGTTGCCACCACTGGCAATCAAGCGGAAAAAATAAAAGAGGATTTGGCTTATAGAGCCTATTAGGATTTGGCTTATAGAGCCTATAAGGATTTGGCTTATAGAGCCTATTCCAATTTCACAAAGAAAAATAAATTGCCTGCAGAAGTGGTAGTGAAATTTACAAAGCAACGTCTCAGAGATCAGATCTTAAAAGCAGCTTCGGCAACACCCTTGAAAATTGGAGATCAACCGATAAGAATTTTGAAAGATGTTCCATTTGAAATCAGAATGAAGAGAAAGGAATATAAAGGGTTGACCATGTTCTTACAAAATCATCAAGTGAGTTACAAATGGTTGGTGCCAGAAGGACTGGTCTTTAAATTTAAAGACAGAAGAGAAAAGATAGACTCTATCTTTAAAGCTCAAGACTTTTTGAAGAGGCACGTCAGTTCAGAAGAAGAAGCAGAACTTGCCAAGTGGATGCCGGGAGACAGCGAAGAAGACAGCAGTTCTGAGGGAGAGGTGAAGGATGAGGAAGACAAAGGAGCGACTGGCACAAAGTATAACTTGAGAGATAAAAAAGGGAAAGGCCCCAAGAATTAACTGTTTTGGACTATGCTGTAAAAGTAATTCTAACCCCAAAAGGACATTACTAACATATTAACTATTTTTTTTTGAAAATTAAAGAAGAAAAAGAAGATCACCTATTCACAGAAAAAAACTTTGACTTTAACTTTAAATTTGAAAAGTTTAATTTACTAACACTTAACATCACTCAACACTTTTCTTTATCCCTCTATATCCCCTCCCTATTTTTCTAAGTAAACTGAAATTCTCTCCTTTTTAGGAGAGGGAAATAAAACTTTATACAAAAATAAAAAGAGTGTTGCCACCAAAAGCATAGAAAGCTACTTTTCATGTTCATATACTTCACAAAAAAATGAATTTCAAGTATTTTTACTTCACATACTTAATTCTTCTCCCTTCCACCCTACTCTTAAGCTTTCAGTATTACTACTAACTAGGCCTTTTCAAGACAGGGCCTTTGCCGAAGAAATGAAGAACATCTATCCATATTAATTTTAGTGTAATCACTGAAGGGATTTTCATTTGAGTATAAAATTGCTATTACCCATAAACCCTAATAATGATTGAAGGATTCTGAAAAATATTAATACAATAAAATCTAAAGTCTTCCTTGCTTATGACTGACAAGAAACAAAAAGAATGATTTAAAACATGGAAGTAATAAAAACGCAAATACTCTCCAGGATTTCTTTGTTTATTATCATTACACCAGTTGATTGAGCAGTAAGTGAACTGTGTCATACATTCCACAAGTTAATTGGCAAAGAGTAATGAAGAGACATGATTATATTGCTGCCTCTACTATTAAAGTTCTGCTGAGATGGAAAGCTTGAAACAACACATACTAAAGTAGGATGGAAATGAAGATTTCCGTTATATTTCCATATGTATATATATCAGTCAGTAGCTTAGAAAATCTCCTTAAAAACTATCCCAGAAGAATATGCCAAAACTAAATAATAGTAAAATAGCAAATAGCATGTTGGATCCTACTGCTCTGCTCAGCTAAATGCAGAGCATTCCTCCATCTAAAGGAATTTCCTTTTGGGACACCAGCCTAATGTTTAAAGATTAAACAAAACTATTTTCCCCTGCACATGGATCCACAGAACCATTGGGGCACTCAAGAAGATACCCAACTAACATGGAAGTTGCTGTCAGATGTGGATTTCTCCCATATTCTCTTTCCCCTTTTTGTCCCCTGGAAAAAACATACCTATTTTATGGGACCCATATGGCCAAAAGCCATGAGGGTTGTGGGGTCTACAGCAACAAGGAGAGAAATTTGGAGAAATTGCCCTATTATTTGTTTTGTACTCATAAGGCATGGAAGAGGAAATAGTTTTGCTCAATTCCTCATGTTCACTGCAGCCCTACAACCCACATGCCTTTTTGTTAATGCAGGTCTCATTACTATAGGAACCATCTTTCTAGGGCTCAAAGTGAACTGCTGGTGGAAGGAGAACATGAGGAAAATGTTTCATTAGTGCCAGTGTTTGGTTGGATAAAATCTACAGACAAAAAACAAAGAAACATTAAAACCCATCACTGAGAAAAAAGAAGAGCTAAAACTAAACATGGTAAAATAGCGTATCAGGCAACAAACAATACCAAAAATGCAAAAATATTTTATTATGTTGATGCCTTACCAAATCCTGGAATGCCTTTGAGACTAGATTTGAGGCATATTTTTTCAAGTCTGAGGTAGCTGTATCTCAGCAGGCAGTTCCACAAAAACATCCAATCCATTCGTGTTCGGTGGTTCATGATAATAACACTTCTTTCTCCCGGAATGAATCCATCACCTGTTATAACCACCTTTGCCCTAAACACAACCTCCAACAAAGCCTAGAAAAAACAATTCAATTATCACCGTATTGTTCAAGGGCAAGTTTATTTATTTAGCAATTTTTTATGCCATCACTCCAGCAGCAATGAGAGTTTTCTCTGAAAATTTGAATTGGAAAAATTTCCAGTACTTTAAATAATATGATCTGATTTTACATCTTTTTACTCATTTTTTACTCTCCAGCGCACATTTTTTCCTCAACAGGCACACAAAGTCTCATATTTAGTAAACAGGACTAAAAATGTAACCAATGTCAATTTAATGTTCAGTATAAATATATCAAAAGTTTCCCCAATAGCCACAAAGTACTTGAATTGAAATATCTGATTACAGGGAAATTAAATGAAGAATAAAATATAATGTTATATTCAACCGCATTCAAAGATTTATGTGCATTTTATTTTACGGGAATAAAAATACAAAGACATGTATGTAAAGACAACAGTATACAGTTCCTTGTGTTGCTTGAAACAAAAACCCTGAAAATTACTACTGAACACACTATTTTTGGCTACCCAAACAGCTATCCATCTTATATTGACAGAGTTTAATTTTCTTTCACTGAGGTGGCACACTCAGCTTCACTGTCACTCTCTGCATTGCTTATAAGCCCCATTTCAGATTGAGCAAAATCTGATTCAGAACCACTTCATTAGAAAGCATTAGCCAAATGCTTTTACCTTCCCCGACTCGACAGAAGGAGTGAGGCACTGCTCTCTGTGTTCCAGGAAAACGGAATAAAGAATAATCTGTTTTAGTTTCAGTTTCAGTTCAGCTTGATATTGAATGAGAATGAAGTTCAAGTTCAGTGGCTCCTTTAAGACCAACAAAGCTTTATTCATGGTATAAGCTTTCGTGTGTACACACACTACTTCAGATACAATGAAAAGGAAATTACCGGGTAGAGGGTGAGCAGTAAATTAGCATACAACATAATGAAGATGTTTAATAAATTCAAGGACCAAACAGGAATAACAAGCTTAGCTTATATGGTTACTATTTGTTTAAGTTTCATTCCAGGGGAAAACATAGTGAAGGAAGTAAATATATCAAAATTGGAGATTGATGGGCAGATGTACCCTTCTTAACTGTGGAATGCTGAGAGTAAGTAACTAAGACCCTGCCATTACACTCCATCAACCAGCTCTCAAGCGTGAAGGCAACCTTACAGCAGCATCTTCTTTGAAGTGGGGCAATTGGCTGTGTAGAATATCTCCCCTGTCCCCTGACCAGAGAAATACATTCCAATCTACCATTACAAATTATATGACATTTTACTATTCATTACATTACAATCTACTATTCCAAATAAGAAATAAAATAAAGAGGATATATAGTCCTTCAGGAGGATTGGTGAGTAAGGAGTGAATGAGCTTAGCATTTGTAGTGAGTTAAGAAACCAATATCCCTGGTAAGTCCTGGGGATTCCATTGTTCTGAGTGTTGTAACAACTTGCAACTCAGCAATTTCCCTTTCTAGTCTGTTCCTGAAGTTTCTTTGCAAAGATGGATGAAGCAT
Organism: Gekko japonicus; assembly: GCF_001447785.1. Taxonomy (NCBI): domain Eukaryota; kingdom Metazoa; phylum Chordata; class Lepidosauria; order Squamata; family Gekkonidae; genus Gekko; species Gekko japonicus. Next base: position 144,507 of record NW_015175974.1, read on the forward strand.
AATGGCAAGGTCTCAGTTAATTAATCTCAGCATTCCACAATTAAGAAGGGTACAACTGCCCATCAATCTCCACTTTTGATATATTTATTTCCTTCACTATTCTCTGGAATTAAACTCAAACAAATGGTAATCATATAAACTAAGCTTGTTATTCCTTTTTGGTCCTTGAATCTGTTAAACATCTTAGGCAAATGCTTTTACCTTCCTCAGCTCAACAGAAGGAATGAGGCACTGCCCTCTGTGTTTCAGGAAAATGAAACAACAGATGTTCTATGCTAACTTACTGCTCTCTCTCTACCTATATGAGAGCAAGTTTGGTGTAGTGGTTAAGTGTGCGGACTCTAATCTGGGAGAACCAGGTTTGATTCCCCACTCCTCCACTTGCACCTGCTGATGTGACCTTGGGTCAGTCACAAGCTCTGGCACAGCTGTCCTGGAAAAAAAGAGCACTTTGTGTTCTCTCAGCCCCACCCACCTCACAGGGTGTCTGTTGTGGGGAGGGGAAGGGAAAGGAGTTTGTAAGCCGCTCTGAGACTCCAAGTGAAGGGCGGGGTATAAATCCACTCTCTTCTTCTTCTTCTTCTTATATGTATGCACAGGTAACATCCATTTCATTGTATCTGAAGAAGTGTGCATCAACATGAAAGCTTACACCTTGAATAAAACTTTGCTGGTCTTAAGGGTGCCACTGGATTTGAACTTTGTTCTGCTGCTTCAGACCAACATGGCTACCCAGCGGAATCTATCTTGTTATTGTCAGCAAAGAAAGCAAATATACCATACACAAGCCAAGCTTGCCCTATACCCATGAGCCAACTGCATTGTGCATAAGAAGGACATGTCTACCTTACTTGTCAGTTCCTTCATCGGCTACTGCACTGAGCACTGGAGTTTGTCTGTGCTTCATCGACATTTAACCCATCGAACATGATTGATCTGCAGAACAACAGCCCTAACAACTATAAACAAAAACTATATTTAAACGCATGGGGTGGAAATTTTTCCATGGATTTGAATGCAGGATCTCTCTTAATCTGTAAATCATATTTCACTAAAATCAGTGTGATCTCTCCCAAATCAGATATTCTCTCCAATGAACAGTGATTGGACAAGAAGAATGACACATTAACTACTATGTTGCAGTAAACAAAGCACAAATGGACACAATCAAATGTATATTTATGCTTCTCTCTCAAAACAAATACTCCTGCCATATGAATCTGCTTTTGCAATAAAACTAGTCTGAGGAAGTTCAGCAACAGATTATGTGTGCGAAGCAAGTTCATGAAGCAAAGTCTTCTCAGTTCATGAAGCAAGGCCCTCTCCGTACTAGTACTCATTCTCTGGAATAGTCTTCCTGGGGAGGCTTATCCAAGTGCATTCTCTTTGTGCCTTTCTCTGATAATCAAGAACTTACTGGGTGGCTTTAGAGCAGGTGGCATTTTGGCTTCACAACAAGTCTGTTAGAAAGAAGAAATGAGTGAAGGCAACCAATGTCATCCTGAGTGCCCCAGAGAAAGAATACAAATATGATGGATACACAATTAAACAGCCAAATGAGAGAGAGAGAGAACTAACACGATGCCAACAATGATAGCCAGTGACCACCAGTTGTGATGGAATGAAAGGACACACACACACACACCACACATATAGAAAACCTAGCAAGATATTTTCATCTCTGAGCTATTCTGATGTATAAAGTGAAAGCTTCCAGCCCAAAATAAACTGTGACATGTAGCAATACAAGACAGTGTTAGAATAGAGGAAGGAGCATTCTGTGCCTCATCCAAGAAACTGAGATGTCATTTACCTCTGTGAAAGGAACAATATGAAAAGCATGAAGTATTAATGGATGACTCAGCTAACTGCAATACTGGCATATTATCAATCAAGGTTAAGCATGAAGCATTACAAAAGGAGAGCAAGCTATGTTTCTCTATTCAGATGTACTGACTAAATATCAGGGATAAGCACATCTAAATGCTGCTTGCTACTAATAATGCGAAAAGGCAGCTGGTGCCTCCAAAAATGGAGGGGGAGGGGTTTACAAATATCTCACACTATACACTCCCCTCAGCTCTACCCAATGAAGAACCTCACCTGCTTCGCAAGTATTAAAAATATGTTCTCTTTACAGATTCAGTTCCCTGCAAGACTTCTTCATCCCCATTCACACCTCCCAGATTCTCCTAGTTGAATCCTCTGCTTCATTCCCCCCACTAAACAACCCCCTCCCATTCCTACAAGTATTGTTCATCTCCTCATTCAGTCTTCTTTAGCCATGTAGCCCAATCCCCATTTTTCTCACTTAGATCTCCTCTTCAGTTTTCCCCCCACACATGCAGCTCAGGCTACAATCTCTGAGGAAACCCTGAGGAAACCCCCCTCCTTTTTCTCCTGAAGAGTGTGACTTTTATTTCCTTAAGATTTCATTTCCCTGCCTGAAAAGAGCATTTCCTGCCCTATGTATGTGCTGCTTTTGAGGACTCAATGAAATTGCTGAGTGGTTGGGTTAGAACAGATAAAAGGAAGTACTTCTTCACCCAAAGAGTGATTAACACATGGAATTCACTGCCACAGGAAGTGGTGGCAGCTACAAGCATGGACAGCTTCAAAAGGGAATTACCGGTAGATAAGCATATGGAGCAGAGGTCCATCAGTGGCTATTAGCCACAACGTATAGATAGGGGCTCTGGGGCAAGTGATGCTCTGTCTTCTTGGTGCTTGGGGGGGGGGGTCAACAGCAATGTTCCCTCTAAGCTGTGGAGTCTTGTGAGCAAAAATTCTACTTTGTGAGCTACTGGCATAAAAGTTGTGAGTGAGTGATTTGGCTACTGCATAAATTAGTTTGCTCTGGAGCCATCCTCCCTGAGCGAAGACAAAAACCTGTGAGCCAAAGGCTTAAAAACTGTGAGCTAGCTCACACTAACTCAGCTTAGAGGGAACACTGGTCAACAGTGGGAGGGCTTCTAATGACCTGGCCCCACTGGTGGACCTCCTGATGGCATCTGGTATTTTTGGCCACTGTGTGACAGAGTGTTGGACTGGATGGGCTTTGGCCTGATCCAACATTGGCGTCTCTTATGTTCTTATGACTGTGTGTCTCCTGCCAGCATTGGGGGGAAAGGTGGTTAGCCCACTCCCCTGCAAAAGAACATTTCCTGCAAAGCAGTTTTTTTCCAGGCGCGCATGGGAGAAGGCAGGGGGAGGGGAAGCACATGTTCCTCTGTGCTGACAGAGTGAAAAAAAGTCTGTGACAATGACAGCCGGTGAATGGCTTGCAATTGGTTCACTGCCCTGCAGATCAAAATTTCCCGGGCTGAAAACAGAGAGTTCTCATTGGCTGGGAACCTTAGCCCCAGCCTCCCTCCCTCCCAGCAGGCACCACACGGCTGCTGTCACTGCTGGGAATTCAGACAGTCAGAAGTTGTCTTGACGGCATACAATTTTGCTTCCCTTTTAAAAAGCTTTTAAAGGTGTTTTTGCTCAGGACTTTGTGTGTCTTTGCATGTTTTTATTTAGGCTTAAACTGTAGGACTGGGCTTTGGGGGACTCTGGCATTTCTGCTTCCTCTGGTAAGTAAAAAAACTCTTGCTTTTCAGAGGGCTCTGTGTGTGTGTGTGTGTGTGTGTGTGTGTGTGTGTGTGTGTGTGTGTGAGAGAGAGAGAGAGAGAGCTGTTGCTAGAACTGCGGGGTGGGTGTCGGGGGGGGGGGACTCTCTGGAATTAGCACATTCTTTCTGCTGGGAGGGGGGGCCTGCCTGCCAGCTTGGCTCTATTCCTAACATATAAGCTTCTGTTAAAGTTTTGGTGTCTCAACTGTGTGTTTCAACTTCCCCCCCTCTGTGTGTGTGTGGGGGGGGCTCTCTCTCTGCCTGTCTCTAGTGCTTGTGTTATCTATTCATGGCAAAACAGGACTTCTCCACAGGGCAATACTGTAGAGAGTAGAACTTTTTTTTCCTTTGCTGCAAACCAGCTGCTTTTGCTCTCTGTGAGGCTTGCAAAGGGGGGGAGGGTCCCCAGGCTTTGTCTGGAGGTGAGGGCTCCCCAGAATCTCCCCAGGATCTAGGGAGGGAGTCTGCACTAAGCTACGTTAGCACAAGCATGGTACAGTTTTCACACATGTCCCCAGCCCCACTGCTGTTTTCAAAGCATCCCCAGCCCCACAAAACACAATCACACAGAGCAAAAAGTCCCATTTACACGCTGTATTTCCCCCCTTCCATACAAAAGCACCCAGGACTCCATTTCCCATCCCCTTCTCTCCCCACAACCCCCAGCCAGACGCTCCGCCATTGGGGGAAAGCCAACACATGGCCGCCACGCTCCCATTGGCCGGCGCCGGCCGCCATCTTGCCTGCGCCTTGAAGCGTGGCCCTCAGGGAGGCGGGACTAACCTGCTAGAAGGGCGGGGGCACCTGTCAAACATTTGATGACAGGAGGGACGTCCCTAATCCTCCTTGGGGGAAAGCCGACAAGAGATGAAAAGTCTCTGGTTCAGGATGGCTCATCTCAAAGAGATGAAGGGGTAGCTGATACTTTCCTACAAGGAAATGGATTAGAATTGTCCACTGAGACTGTGGCCAATAATATGGACTGCCTGGCAAGGTCTCAAAGCAGCAGAAGGCAGGTTGTGGGCTTAACATGACTGCCTGGGAAACTATAGATGTTTATATACAAATGCTAGAAGTGTCTGAGGTAAAATTGGGGAGTTGGAATGCTTGGTGTTGGGGGGGGGAAATAGACATTGTGGGTATTTCAAAAACTTGGTGGGATGAGGAAAACCCGTGGGATACGGTGATTCCTGGTTATAAATTATATCAGAAGGATGGGGGGAAGGGTTGGAGGTGGGGTGGCTCTGTATGTCAGAGAGGGTATACAGTCCAGTAACATTGAGAGGGTAAGAAAATTGGATTCACTTCTGGAAATGCTAAGGGTTGAAATAGTGGGCCGAAAAGGAAGCTTAACACTGGGAGTTTGTCATCACCCACCAGATCAAAAGATAAAGGAGGATTACAAAATGATGAATGAATTAAAGATAGCGGCTAGACAAAATAACTGTGTCATAAGAGGTGATTTTAACTACCCACACATTGATTGGGTCAATATGTGTTCAAGAAAGGAAAAAGAGACTGAGTTTCTAGACACTCTCAATGACTGTGCTATGCAACAGATGGTCACAGAACCTACCAGGGAAGAGACGATCCTGGATTTGGTCCTAAGTAACGCCCAAGACCTGGTGAGAGATGTAAAAGTGATTGTACCACGTGGGAACAGTGATCATAATGTTACTGAGTTCAACATTTGTATAAATGGGGAGTTGCCCAAAAAGACTGACACAACCACTTTTAACTTTAAAAGGGGTAACTTCTCTGATATGAGT
>NW_015175974.1:150647-150769 GCF_001447785.1 Gekko japonicus
ACAAAAATATGTAATCTTTCCTTAAAACCTTCCTCCATTCCTGAGGACTGGACGGTAGCTAATGTCACTCCCATCTTTAAAAAGGGTTCCAGAGGAGATCCAGGAAATTACAGGCCAGTCAG
>NW_015175974.1:150868-151071 GCF_001447785.1 Gekko japonicus
AAACATGTGGACAAGGGGGACCTGATAGATGTTGTTTACCTTGACTCCCAGAAAGCTTCTGATGAAGTTCCTCATCAAAGGCTCCTAAATAAGCTCAATAGTCACGGGATAAAAGGACAAGTCCTCTTGTGGATCAAAAACGGGCTAATTAATAGGAAACAGAAAGTGAGTATAAATGGGAAATTTTCTCAGTGGAGGGTGGT
>NW_015175974.1:151110-152949 GCF_001447785.1 Gekko japonicus
GTATAAATGGGAAATTTTCTCAGTGGAGGGTGGTAAGCACTGGGGTACCACAGGGATCAGTACTCGGTCTGATGCTTTTTAACTTGTTTATTAATGATTTGGAGCTGGGAGTAAGCACTGAAGTATAACACACCTATATATCGATGGTGCAACCTCATTTGGAGTACTGTGTACAGTTCTGGTCACCACACCTCAAAAAGGATATTATAGCATTGGAAAAAGTGCAGAAAAGGGCAACTCGAATGATAAAAGGGTTGGAACACTTTCCCTATGAAGAAAGGTTAAAGCGCTTGGGGCTCTTTTGCTTGGAGAAATGACAACTGAGGGGTGACATGATCAAAGTTTACAAAATTATGCATGGGATAGAGCAGGTAGAGAAAGAAGTACTTTTCTCCCTTTCTCACAATACAAGAACTCATGGGATTCAAGAACTTATGGGCACTCAATTAAATTGCAGAGCAGTCAGGTTAGAATGGATAAAAGGAAGTACTTCTTCGCCCAAAGAGTGATTAACACATGGAATTCACTGCCACAGGAGGTAGTGGCGGCTACAAGCATGGACGGCTTCAAGAGGGAATGAGATAAACATATGGAGCAGAGGTCCACCAGTGGCTATTAGCCACAAGGTATAGATAGGAACTCTTAGTCTGGGGCAAGTGATGCACTGTATTCTTGGTGCTGGGGGGGGGGGCAACAGTGGGAGGACTTCTAGTGTCCTGGCCCCACTGTTGGACCTCCTGATGGCACCTGGTATTTTTGGCCACTGTGTGACAGAGTGTTTGACTAGATGGGCCATTGACCTGATCCAACATTGCCTTCTCTTATGTTTTTAATAATGTATGCCGCTTTGGTCCCCACTGTGTTGAAAGACCGTAGTTTTCCTAGGTGGAGGCCGTGAGGGAGGGTGGAGGAGACAGAAAGCTATGGGGTAGATAAAGGTAGGTTGGCTGTTGGCCAAGTCCAGGTTGGGAAATTCCTGGGAATTGGAAGGGTGGGGCCTGGGGAGGGTGGGGTTTGAGGAGGGGAGGGACCTCAGATAGGCATAATACCATTGACTCCACTCTCCAAAGCAGCTACTTCCTTCATGGGAACTACTGTTGCCAACCTCCAAGTGACGGCTGGAGATCACCCAGAATTACAACTGCTCTCCAGATGTTAAAGATCAGTTCCCCTGGAGAAAATGGCTGTTTTTTTGAGGGTTGAGTCTATGGCATTATACCCTACTGAGGTAACTTCCTTCTCCCAACCTCACCATCCCAAGGTCTCCCCCAAACCTTAAGGAATTTCCCAACCTGGGACTGACAACCCTAAGGCGAATTGATCTCTGTAGTTGTGAAATCTGTTTTGATTCCTGGAGAACTGCTGCTGCTGCATTGCTGCTGTGGGGAGAGAGGAAGCAGGTAGTAGGCCGGGAAAGTGATGGGGCAGAAAGAATGATGAGGTGGGGAGGTAGAAAAAATGAATGATGAGGTGGGGGGCAGAAAGAGAGAAAGTGACAGGCATGGAGGAGAGAGAAAAAGAAAAGGGGTGGCAGGAGGGAGAAAGTGTGAGAGAAATAGAGGGAGAGGTAAGGAAGCAAGAACGGGAGGGATGAGATAGTCACTCCCACAGGTTTCTTGTGGGTCTCCACTTATCTATATACTATTAGCCACCCATGTCCCCATCTGCAGATCGCTAAATCCATGGATCAGGAACACACAGAGGCTAAACAGATGCTTCTGCAAAGTCAGAGGACCCCCTAAGTTTGCAGAAAAATCTGACAAAAAAAACAGTGAAGGGAATCCCCCCCCCCAAGACTGCCCTGGGGGGAGGAAAGGGCGGGGCGAGCCGTAGAGAGCA
>NW_015175974.1:153035-154394 GCF_001447785.1 Gekko japonicus
GCGCGCCGGGAGCTGCGCGAGGCGAGCCACAGAAAGCTGCCAGGCAGCCCAGGGCTCCATGCTGGACTTGGCGAGAGAGTGGAGAGAAAGATGGGATTCTACCCCCGAATAGTTTCGTCAGCCACCACTTGTACTATATAAAGTCAACTGTAATAGCCCATCACTGCTCATGATCAACTAATAAGACTGTGACATTACATGTGCTGGATTTATATAATGACAAAATACACTTATGATGATCAGTAGCTGTAACAGTGGAAGGCTAGAGGAACACACCAACTACTCCTCCATATAAGATACAGTAGGAGAACCAAAATAGTGTCCCCAAATGCCTATTCTTGGTGACAGCAGGGTTTTTTGGTACCACAGCTGTCTGTTTTCAGTTAGCTTAATTAAATTGTTTCACAGAACTGAGAAATTAGTTTGATCCTGTAGACACTACCTAAGTTCCGTTTTGTGTCTGAGAGTGTAAGACTGACCTGGCTTTTATTTTATACATTTTTAAATATAGTATTTGGCCTCCTCCGGCATGTCCCCCAAAGAGCTTTATGCTCTGCTAAGAACAACAGACCGGTGATCCCTGGCCCAAAAGACATCTGGCTGCCCTCAACTAGAGCCAGGGCTTTTTCAGCCCTAGCTTCTCCCTGAGAGAACTCTCTGCCAAGCAACACTCAGGCCCTATGGGATGATGCAACTCTGCAGGGGCTACAAGGCAGAGATGTTCCACCAGGCACAATCTTGGCTGGCACTCCTTATCCTTTTCCCAGTTCCTTTTCCATCTTTTCTAATAAACCTCCCCTCCCCCCCACGTGGGGTGGCACATGGTCTGAAAACTGACATGTCAATTGGCTTATGTTAACACCATCTGATAATTGTTTTAATTTAAACCAAATTTTTATTGTGTTTTATTGTCTGATGTTTTTGTGTTTTGTTGTTCAGCGCCCAGAGTCCTAAGCAATCAAGGACTGGGCGATTCATAAATCTAATTTATAAATAAATGAATAAATAAAATGTGACACACACCCCTTTGACACTTTCATTACATTGGTAACAACTTCATTTGCATAGACTAACACTAAAGCTGATATTTTGGTAATGTGAGCAAATGGGGACTTTTATAAATATACATATGAGGAACTTACCACCGGAAGAGTAAACCAGGTAGCAACAACTCTATCAGTAATCCAACGATACCAGGCAGGAGAGACAAACATCAATGGCAGCAAGGGACCAAGCATAAAAATGCTTCCAAAAACACTTCCCAAGAACAGTGTGAGTACAAAGTAAATCCCTTTCCATGACACCATGGCTCTGGAAAACAAAGAGAAGGTGTTTATACAAGCAGCTTCAATACAAACG
>NW_015175974.1:154464-157819 GCF_001447785.1 Gekko japonicus
TACCGCTAAATAAGTGCACAATGTTCCTCTCCACTAAATACATCAAGCATATTGTAGTTTTATCAATCTGTTACAGCTTTCTGCACCATATCACACAAAAGCATTTAGACGGCATAATGGTATGTTAGTAGTAAGTTTAGCTAAATATGTTTGCAGCATTCACTCTGAGTGCTTTCAGCTTCATTCCATATTGACTAAATCACTGACAGCCTTTTAAATATGTGAGGCTAGTGGGGGGGAAAATTATGGAGGAAACAAGGGCAGGACAGAGGAGGATGCTCTCTGGCTCCTCTCTCTTCCCAACCCCTGTCAACATTCCCTGACTCCACAGAGCTGACTGCAGGAAACAACTGCTGCATCTCCTCTGCTCTACCAGGAAAATGCAGCTGGTGCAGAAGGCCTGCAGAGGTCCTTCCTGGATGGTTCCATGAAGCCAGCTGGGGCTGCCATCACATTACCTGCTCTTCTACTTGAGCCAGAAGAGTGCTTGAATAAAGCAGAAGGATTACAGCAGGTCTCCCCAAGTTTATGGAGCTAGAAAACTGGGATACCTGCTGCCTCAGCCATCTCTCTGCTCAGTATGATGTGTGCCTGGCCAAACCAAAGGGGCTGCTACAAGCGCTGATGGAAACGGCTGCCACTACCCCAGCTGAAAAGAGCTTGGCTAAAGCAGCTATTTATTGAGATGGCTCTATAGACTTACACCCAGAGACTCACAGCAGTTTCTCATCTTGAGCCAAGTGCCTGCAGCACAGGAGTTGCCATGACAGCTGTCCAGCCCCCATGATGGCTTCAGAGATCAACCAATGCATACATATGCGAAAGGGTTTTTCCCTTTGCTTCGTTTTTTGCTGTGCACTCTCTTTTGAGTAATGAAAGCATATTATCTAAACAAAGAAACAAAACCCATATTACCTACATACCTGGGGAGTGCCCCAAGTGTGTTAACTTTATCTCTGGGTGACTCCCCGTTCATGACCACAATGATTTTTTGAAAGCAACTTCAAGAAATCAAGTTGCTGTCAGACTACCAGGAATTCAAGGGAAGGATCTCATGTGCACAGATCACTTTACTGTCTTTAAAAGTTACTGGCCACTCTGAGAAAGGATTCTAGTCTTGGGCCAGGATCAGTGTTCCCTCTAAGCTGAGTTAGTGTGAGCTAGCTCACAGTTTTTTAGCTTCCAGCTCACACATTTTTGTCTTAGCTCCAGGAAGGATGGCTCCAGAGCAAACTAATGTATGCAGTAGCCAAATCACTCACTCACAACTTTAATGCCAGTAGCTCACAAAGTAGAATTTTTGCTCACAAAACACCACAGCTTAGAGGGAACATTGGCCAGGATTATTTCTTCCCACGAGAGACTGCCCACCAGTTAAGATCACAGATCAATTAAGATGCTGAAACAATTATGTCTAAACCACTATCACAACAAGTTCAGGGATGGATTCAATATAAGGCCAAACCTTTGTAAAAGAGCCTTCTAACACACACACCAGTGTCAAAATATTCCAATAGTCAGCTAGCAGCTAAGTCTACTGCATAGGGCCATTAAAAATTAGGGCTGGAGAAGGGTTTCACATAAGGGTGGGTGGTGGTAGTAGTCAATGTTCACTCTAAGCTGTGCAGTCTTGTGAGCAAAAGTCCTACTTTGTGAGCTACTGACATTACACTTGTGAGTGAGTGATTTGGCTATTGCACAAATTAGCTTGCTCTGGAGCCATCCTTCCTGAGCTAAGACAAAAATGTGTGAGCAGAAGGCTAAAAAACTGTGAGCTAGCTTACACTAATTTAGCTTAGAGAGACACTGGTGGTGGTGGTTCGGAAGTGATCATCTCCAAGTTTGAAAACTCCATTACATGAAAGTCAAGCCCAGATTCTTCTTGAATATTGCATCAACACATAATGGCTTAGCAACAACATTCCCAGGCCAGTTTCACTACTTCCTCCCATTTCCAACACTTTCCCAAATGTATTAAACTAGAGGGAGAGCTGTTCCTTCTGATTTGACTTCTGAGAAGTGTTTTTTGTTGTTGTTGTTTTTAATTCCTCCCAATGCACTGACTAAGAAGAAGCTAAATATGCATACAAACTAAAAGATGTTAGATTTGACAGTGACAATGAAGGGTCTAGGCATAACTCAGAAGCTGTCATTGAGGAAAACCAGATGACTCACCTGGAATCCCCATTTTCTCATGGCCCACAGCATCTCTGTAAGGTTGGTAATGTGTGGGAAACAGGAAGGTGAAAGAGGAAACCAGCAAGCAGAATGGCTGAGAAGGGTATGCTGGGTTTTCCAAACTTTTTAAAAGAATTCTCAGAAAAAACAAAAGCTGTTTTTTTTCACTGTCTTCTCCGAAAGAGAGAAGAAATATCTAGTCCATTTCAAACCAAGGTGGTCTCGTTTCATCCATTATTAGTATTAAACTACCCAATGCAGGCTATACACAGAACAATCTCAAAGCATTCAATCACTGGCTGTGAATTTTTCCATCTTAATAGGCACCCTGCTATCATTAAACACATTTGGGGAAAAAAACATTTTTTCCCAAATCAGGATCTAGAAATAGCCTCTTTTCCATATTTGAGATTACACTGGTTGTTTAGAAGATGAAGGACTAAGCTTCTCTTCTTGTTCACTACTTTCAACCACTCTTAGAAGTAGTTTATAAAATTACATATAGGAGTTCACACAAGAAACTTGTACTCTCAATCTAAATAAGAGAGAAAAAAGAGTAGTGGAAAAGCAATCCGTTAGCTAAGTCACTGCAACCCACATTTTGTACTAAGTATTTTCCAGCATTATTTATATTCTATTGTTTAAAAACATGAACTTTCTCATTTTCCTACTCAAACCAGAAAGCAAATACAAGCAGAATGCTGGGAGGCAGTGTTCCCTCTAAGCTGAGTTAGTGTGAGCTAGCTCACAATTTTTTAGCCTCCAGCTCACACATTTTTGTCTTAGATCAGGGAAGATGGCTCCAGAGCAAACTGATTTATGCAGTAGCCAAATTGCTCACTGACAGCTTTCATGCCAGTAGCTCAGAAAGTAGAATTTTTGCTCACAAGACTCCACAGCTTAGAGGGAGCAATGGTGGGAGGGAATTTCATTATTATCCTATACATACCATCACAGGTCATGGTTGGTTTTTTTTGGAACACCAGCTTATGAATAGGAAAATATTTATAATTTGTTGTTTAATAAAATGTATAGTCACTATTGCTAAGTGACAGACCTCTGCCCCAGCTTTCCATTCAAAAGGCTACGCCACATTTGTAGAAAATTAGATTACTCCTGTTCTATGCTCATAAACATCACTGTTGAGAATGTTGCTTAAGGTTCTGGGCCTTGAAGA
>NW_015175974.1:158815-160580 GCF_001447785.1 Gekko japonicus
GGTCTCCAACAGCAACCCTTTAAGTCTGGTCCATTAGGAACAATTTAAACCAATCAAAAGCTCATCTCCTGATACCTGCTTCTGCCTCCAAACATTTCAACAGGGTAGCATGGTCTACTGTGTCAAAGGTAAAGGTTCCCTTGCTCGAAAGCCAGTCAAATCTGACTCTAGGGTTGTGCTCATCTCCGTTTCAAAGCCGAAGAGCCAGCGCTGTCCGAAGACGTTTCCGTGGTCATGTGGCCGGCATGACTAAACACCAAGGCGTACGGAACGCTGTTACCTTCCCACTGAAGTGGTACCTATTTATCTACTTGCAATTTCTTGCTTTCGAACTGCTAGGTTGGCAGGAGCTGGAACTAGAGACGGGAGCTGACTCCGTCATGCGGCACACTCAGGTCTCGAACTGCTGAACTACTGACCTTCCACAGCCTGTAGTTCAGCGTCTTAACCACTTGAGCCACCACAGCTCCACTGTGTCAAAGGCAGGAGATAAATCCAGTAGGAACAACAAAGAGGCATCACCTGTCTATATTCAGTTGAGGATCATCAACTAAAGCCACCAGTGCATCTCAGTCCCATCGCATGGACTGAAGACAGCCTAAAAACGGTCCATGCACACAAGTTATTCAAGAAAGCCTGGAGTTGACTAACCACTGCTCTTTCAAACACCAGAAAGGGCAGATTAGAGACAGGTTGATAACTGGCAACATCGCTTTTCTATAGAGACGGTGTTTTAGGCAGTGGACTGATGACCATTTCTGAGTAGTGGAGGGAAGGTGCCCTTAAGTCAGTGTCTGATTTATGATAGACTTCAATGACTCATTTACATGGTTGGTCCTTATATGATTTCAGCAACCAAGAAGGACAGAGATCCAAAGCACAAGTGGTAGCCTTCACAAATCCCAGGATCCTGTCAACATTCATCACAATAACTGGGTCAAAATGATCCATAAACAGACCAGACAATGAGTTAGATAGTTGTCATAATGAAATGCATATAATTTCCTCTTTTATTTGAATTAGAAGCCTTGATATCCCAGAGTCCTCAATATCCTATACTACTTTTTTTTAATTTTTAAATATTTTCTTACTACAAACATTAGAACCCTAAACACTATACTCCTGATTCCAAGAAGTATGACTAAAAATCCAGTCATTTACTCACCAAATAATTAAGCTGCCACCAAGAAATCTGAAGTATAGTTCCACTTTGAATTGCAAAACATAACCTGCAAATTTAGTAAAGTGATTAATCCAATCTATTCCTGCCACCACTATGTTTAATACAAAAACCTAACGCAACCTATATGCAATCAACTAGTATTATTTATTTATTTATATTTATTTTATTAGATTTGTATCCTGCACTCCCTGCATAGTGGGCTCAGGGCGGGTACCATCATAAATAATATACAGACAGTTAAAAACAATTAAAATACATCAATTAAAATACCATTACTGATTCCTGTATTCCTAGCCAGCATCTCAGTACATGAGGTGTAGTATAATTTGGGTTACAGATGACACAGATCTGATCCACTGGAGGGGAGGCCCAATAGAGTGTGGATGCCCACCGCCTCAGCTAAATGTCCAGCGGAAGAGCTCTGTCTTGCAGGCTCTGTGGAACTGTAAAAGGTCCCACAGGGCCCTGATCTCATATGGGAGCTCATTCCACCTAGTTGAGGCGAGATGGATGTCCCTGGGGACCAATGGAAGATGTTAATTTAGTTAGTTATGTAGGGGAACTAGTTAGTTATGTAGGGAA
>NW_015175974.1:160605-193641 GCF_001447785.1 Gekko japonicus
CTTTCCCTATGGTAGGCACAAGTTTGCAAAGCTTCTAAATTAATGTATAAAAACTTTAATCTGAAGTAATTTCCCACTTGTAGGAAAAGGTCATGGAGCAGTGATGGGAAGAATTAGGTTACAACTCACACTGGAGGCTGGAAATTTGGAGAGATACTACTCTACCACAGCACTTGTGATTTCTCATCTATTTTGTGACATAACTCCAGGTTATTGGTTTATTGCACATTCACATTTTCTGGTTGCCACAGCAAGGCCAAAACATTTTCTGTCTCCAGGTAACGGGTGACAGCAAGTCCTAAACTATTTTCCGGTTAATTTTAAACATTCTTGGTTAAAAAATAGAAAGTTATTTTCCAAAACAGATGCATTATCCCAAATACACAAAACCCACATTATATGCCAAATTATTTCCAAACCAAAATTCATATGGAATCAAAGTCACACTAAATCATGCAGGAAACATAATGCACAGGTATTCCTAAATAATCTTAGAGCATTTCTTGACTATAAAATTCAAAAATGTATTCAACACATCAAATCCATCCAATCTAAAAATCACTATTTCTATTCTCATAAGAAAACCCCCCTTCCAATATTTCCCAATACTCGAGTGGCCAGGTGAGGACTTTCCAGGAGGCTCCGGGAAAAGGGACGGAAGAAGCGCGATTGTGAGATTGAAGCAAGTTCTGGGTGAGCTGCCATTGCATTTAAAAGGGCAGCATTTCTTTCCAATGCCTCCCCTCCTTTGGAAATAAAGGAGGATGGAACACCTGCTTTTGGGCTCATAGAATCCTTTTGAAACTTGGGGTTTTTTTAGGAGAGGCACCAGCAGCTATGCTGAAAATTTGGTGCCTCTAACTCAAAAAACAGCCCCCTGGATACCTGTCAGACTTGGGCCTGAATTAGGATTTATTACTATTGTATTGCTAATTCCAGTTTCACTTTTGTATTCTTGCTTGCTCAGGACACATCTGGCTTCTGGCTTCATCTACTATCTCATGCCCTCGCTGCCATGAGATTCCAAAGGGGGGGAGGAGTGTGAAAGAGCGATTGTTGTAGTAGTAAGGAAGCACCGCCATAACTGTAACTCTTCTTGAAGCAGCCCCCAAGGAGTAACTGGGTTTTCACATGGGAGTGACCTTGGGCAAAGATAAGACTTTGGAAATAGCTAGTTCGGGAAGCACTGCCATAACTGTAACTCTTCTTGAAGCAGCCCCCAAGGAGTAACTGGGTTTTCACACGGGAGTGACCTTGGGTGAAGATAAGACTTTGGGAATAGATATTCGGTCGTATATCTATCAGAACCGGTAGTAGGCTGGTGTGTGTGACGTATGCGTGGAATGTGGGCATTCATCTTTATTTTTCATCTCCCGCCCTGGACTCGCCAGTCCTAACAATGGCGTTCATCTCTACAGTTGACCAGATCTTTCCAATAAACTTCTTTAAGTAATATTGGCTGAAGAGTGGTTTCACTGGGAGCCAGGCAATACCCACAGATCGGTTCTCCATTACACCCTATGGGAACCAGTTGCCATTGGATAATGGAGCGCCCAGCAGCCATTCCCCCCCCATGCTTTCTGACAGCCCTGAAGCAGGGGGAGGAGCTCCAAACCAGGGGATCCTCCAACCACAACTGGGGATTGGCAACCATACCCAATAATCTGAGGAAGGGAGCTGACTCGCAAAAGCTTGTACCCCCCCAAATCTAAAGTGCTACTGCACTCAAATCTAGCTTTTCTACAGCAGACCAAAATGGCTATCCTCTGGAACCAATGCTTCCAAATTTCTGATATTCCCTTTCCTTAAAATGTAACTAATGATTAACTTTTCCTTTCCCATGACTTAAGATACAGTAGCCTGTATTCAACCACCCATGTGTGGAAGGCACAGGGGTTTTCCTTTTTCTTGTAACCATATCTAGCCTCCGTCCTCCAGAAAAATCACAGAATCTGCACAGAAGAATAGCTGTGTCCGTTGAGGCCTGCAGTGAGGAGACTCAAAGGAATTAAATTTTCCACTCACCTCAAAGGAATAATGCTTCCAGTTTCCAAGGCAGTAATTTCACTCTCCCTTGCCCCTCCTCACTCTAGCCTCCAGACCCACATATCTATTCTACTTTGACAGAATGATCTTTCTGGGGGCCAAAAAGAGCTACAGTGACAGAGAAGAAAGTAGAAAAACTGCATATACTGTGCATGGCTGGCTGCATATAGGCCAGCAGGCAATGTTCCCTCTAAGCTATGGAGTCTTGTGAGCAAAAATTCTATTTTGTGAGCTACTGGCATTAAAGTTGTGAGCGAGCAATTTGGCTACTGCATAAATTAGTTTGCTCTGGAGCCATTCTTCCTGAGCTAAGACAAAAATGTGTGATCTGGAGGCTAAAAAACTGTGAGCTAGCTCACACTAACTCAGCTTAGAGGGAACACTGCCAGCAGGTACTTTTTTCTTTCAAAATAGAGCAATTTAGATTCTAGATGCTATTTACAAGAGAAATACAAGCTCATTCCTTTGCTTTGTGCCTTGAAAAATTCTACCATAAGTCTTATAACATATATTGGTAAAGCAATGCAGTCATGTTTCATAAGATTCTTAACAGTTTAATACAGCTATCCCGCTGGAATTTTTTTAGAACAATGTTATTTCTGTATTTCTCATATGTGAATGCCCTCCTTACAAAAATTAATGTAAATGTAATCCTACGTCAGACAGGCTGTTACAGCTTTCCAATGTTAAACTGGGTTCAATATATAGATTACACTGGCATACTACCAATAATATGATGTAGTGCTTCTTCCCACCAGTATTTTTAAGCTCCCAGAAAGTCCAATACCATCTTGTAAGGATCTTGTAATAAATTTTAATTAGAGTGTCACATGGGGAATTCTAATTCGTTTCCCATACATATTTCCTTCCCTAAATCTTAGCTACAGCTATCACATTTAGGACACTGTTTTAATTAAACCACTACAGTATATCTCATATTTGCCGGATCACTATTTTAATTCGTCTACCTTCTTTCTTAACTGGCTACATTTTGCATACTTCCAGTTTCATCCCCCCCCCCCCCCCCGAACGATATGGTTTCTAGTCATTTCCACTAGTGGTTTCTCTTCTCCACTATTTTTCTTCATTATGGTCTTCTACTAAAAATTTAAGTCTACTAAAAATTTAACTAATCATTCCCAACTTTAATCTATAATTACAGTATTTACTAATTTCAGAAGAAAAATGTTTCAAAGGAGATGTTTCCTGTTTTATTGTCATTTATTTTACCAACACTTATTCTAGATCTAACATTTACTATCATTATTACTAATAGTTGTTCTAGCTCTTAAGACCGCTTTCTTTACCTCAATGATTCTACTAAATTAGATTATCACCATGTGACGGATTCCAAAAAGGGAACACCTAGAGAAGGGCGATGTGCAGACATAGGGCGGTGTGGAGAAATGGAATGTTCGGGAGGTTGATGGACAGAAAACGGACAGAAGGGGGAGATGGGGACGGAGAGTGAGTGAGGTGGTTGTGAGCGGTTGGAGGCTAACAGCCATAGGGAACTGACACATTTTGGGAAGAATCCTGGAGGGCGTTTAATTGTTGGAACATATGGAACGTGTATCTGATTAAGGCTGTGCTGGAGGGAAATGCAAGGTGTCACAGTAAAGCCATTTTATTCTGTTAAACAACGGAGTCTGGTCTACTAATTTCCGCCGGTTTTAAAAGCCTTGGAGTGAACCAGGAGAGTTTTATAATGATGAACGGAGCCAGTGGGTAAGTGGTCCCCGCTACCACCCGAAGCTAGCAGTGTCCCTCGTAAGAGAAAAACAGAGTGGTGTCCTCAAGGTGGTGGCCTGTAAGAGCCCGTAACACATCACCTTTAACTTTATCTCTTCTTATTTGAATCTACTGCTTTTTAAAGTTTTTCATCTCACAATTAAGTGCTTCACTCTTCTTGGTATTCCAAAATATATACATGATCATACATGGTGATGTGATTCTACTGCACATGCATGGGATGTGTAAGGATGCTAAGATACCAGTGAATGCAGACAGCAATATATTGGAAGAGCTTCTTCTGACTCCTACAGATTTACCAAGTGGGTTCCCCATATAATTTAATCCATCTCTAATTAAAGTATGATAGAATTTCAATCAGAGAATCAACAACATACTTCCTTGGAAAATAAAACTGATGAATACATGTGCATGTTCCAGTAGTTATTTTAACAATACTGTTCACCCTGAAGTGATGTTAGACCACAGTCTTCTTATCCCTAATGGTACAACTGAACTCATTGCTAAGCTGGGAACTTTTTCAACATTTTTTTTAAATTTATATCCTGCTTTTTCCCCTAGTTCCCCCCTCCTCTACTTAATTCCCACAACAACAACCCTGTGAAGTAGGTTAGGCTGAGAGACTGTGACAGGCCAGGGTCACCTGGCAGGCTTCCATGGTTGAGTGAGGGGTTTGAAACCAGTCATTTCCAGGTCCTAGTCTTACAGTCTATCCACTACACCACAAACTCTGAGCAAATATTGATGATGAAGAAGTTGGATTTATATCCCACCCTTCACTACCCAAAGGTGTCTCAGAGCGGCTTACAAACTCCTTTCCCTTCCCCTCCCCACAACAGACAACCCTACTGAAAACTAAAATGTATGCATGAAGAATTCCATTGCACAGAAAACAGGGAACAATATGAAATATATTTTATTACCTGGTTAAAAATATGTGGTTTGACTGCTTCTACAATTGCAGATGTTTACAGAGCAACACAGTAATTGTCTGACCTCACACTTCATCGTGCATCTCCAAACTGAGTGATCAGAACCACATATTCAGCTTTGCTTGACTTTCAAATCAAAAGTAGTCACGTAGCCTGTCAAACAGAAAGAATTTTTCTCATGAGTGGCCTGATACAACATGTGAAACTGCAATCGGCAGAGCGTGGTTTACTGCATTACTGCAATTATTGCATTAGTACAATGTGGCCAGTGGAATGCTTCACTTTAATAGCAACAGTCAATACAATTAATTATTCTTAACAACTTTCAATTTTATTCTTTTCAGCTAAATATTTCAGCATTTTCCATCCCAACAGTTTCACTAAACATCAAAATATTGCACAATATATTCTATTAAAAAAGAAAACTTCCAATGTAGAGTAATATCCTTCAGACCATCTTGCTAACCTGTGGGTGGCCTGCTTTCAATGTTCTTCCTCATTAAAAAAAAAAAGATATTTTAACCTGGCAAATACTTTTGCAGAATAATGTAAAAATCAGTCATTTTAATTGAAAAAGATTAATGTGCAACACTAAAATACTGTCATAACAGTATACAATTTCTACACAGTGTTTATAACATCATCCACTCAGAAATTACATCCTAATTCATGCGCATGCACATAAAAGCTTATAGTCCAGAATTAAGCTTTGTTGATCTTAAAGATGCCACTGGACTCAAACTTTGTTCTATTGCTTCAGAGCAACACAGCTACCCACCTGAATATACATATGTACACTAAATCAAAGGAAACTTTTTTACAGCTTCCATGGGAAATTTAATACTCCAACATTCAATAAACAGTAACCATCCCTGTATGAAGAGGATTAGAATAGTTTTTAGGCTCTTTCTGCTTCATCACAGAAATTTTGTTCATGAGCTTGATGTGCCACATCTTGCATAACCAAGTGTCTCCTTTTTGGCAGAGACTGAACCAGAAGTATTTTGGCCACTACAGTTAGTTGTCTTAAAAGCTACTACTGTGCTTTAGGCATCCTTCTGAGCAATATCCTAACCTAAATTGGCCTTTAATACATCACCAGTTTCCTTATGAACTTGGCTCCAAAATTCTTTAATAGCATGACACTCTCACCACATGGGCAAAAAAGACCCCACATGATTTCTACATCTCCAACAACTGAAAGTCCCTTCAAAAATGTTAAACAATTGGCTGGGTGTTAAGTCAGTCCTAAGAGTAGTTTTGCAGCAGTGAATACCGTGAAGCACCAAGCAGAGACATCATTTGGAAATATGTAGTGGGCATCCATTGCAAATCAAAAATCAGCTCAGGATTCCTCAGTGGGTGTCCACTCTGCAACCGTGCACGTTCACAAACATGCTTGTTCACTTCCTGTTGTATGGTGTAAAGACAGCAAGTACTCATGATGCAGTACAACTTGAATCTGTCTTCAGACAGTGCACTGGCACATCTATTTAGGCTCGGATCTAGCCAACCACCAGCATACACAGATTTTTCCTACATCCCCCTGTATTCAGATCACATTTTCAGAAAACTAGAAACACTTCCAAAAATTGTAGTTTGTAAAGTGTGTTATGTGCCATCAAATTGCTTCTGACTTATGTCGACCCATGAGTTAATGACCTCCAAAACATGCTATCATTAACAGCCTTGCTCAGGTCATGCAAACGGAAGGCTGGTCTCTTTTATTGAGTCAATCCATCTCATTTTGGGTCTTTCCGTTTTCCTGTCTTTAACTTTCCTAGCATGATTGTCTTTCCCAGTGAATTTTGTCTTCTCATGATGTGACCAAAGTATGATAGCCTCACTTTAGTCATTCTAAGGAGAAGACAGGCTTGATTTTATCTAGACCCACTTATCTGTCTTTTTGGTGGTTCATGGTATTTGTAAAACTCTCCTCCTCCTCCACCATACTTCAAATGAATCAATTTTCTTCCCGTCAGTTTTCTTCGCTGCCCAACCTTCACATCTATACATAATAATATGGAATACTATAGGATAAATTATCTTGACCTTGGTCTCCAGTGACACCTCCTTACACTTAAGGCACTTTTCTAGTTCCTTCATGGCTGTCCTTCCAAGCCTTAATCTCCCTCTGATTTTTTGATTACAGATTAATAATTGCTCATTATTGCTAGACAAGCTTCTTTAGACTTATCAGGCAGGATTCCTGAGGTGGTTAAGAATAAAAATCAGGTGCCCTAACTTGGATAGCCCAAGCAAGCCTGATCTTGTCAGATCTTGAAAGCTAAGTAGAGTCAACCCTGGCAAGTATTTGGATGAGAGACCTCCAAAGAATACCAGGGCCAGGAGGCAGAGGCAGGCTATTAAGCCATTTCTCTGAACGACCTCCATGCCCCAGTAGGGGTCGCCATGACTTCCAGGCACGGCCACATACACACAGAGAATGCGAGAGAGAGAGAGAGAGAGAGAGAGAGAGAGAGAGAGAATAAACCAAGCAGGCTTACTATGGCCTTTCACATGTCACAAAGTTAAGAGCCAGTGTGATGCAGTGGTTGAAGTGTTAGGCTATAGCAGAGGAGCACCAGGTTGAAATCCCCACTGTGCCACGAAGCTCAAGGTGTGACCAGTTCTTGTCTCCCAGCCTAAACTATTTGACAGGTTGGTGTGAAGAAACAAATAGTAAAAAAGGGATAATTTATACTCTTATGAGCTCCTTAGAGGAAGGAAGGGATTAAAAAGTAAAGTGACAGTGTAATCCCATTCAAAATTACTCCAGTTAATACTGCATAGGACTATACTGTAAGAAAGTTCAAGGTCACCCAAGGACAATTGTGATGCTTAACAGAGAGCCAGCATGGTACAGCTGTGGGAGTGGAACTAAAATCCGGGAGGACTGAGGTTTCAATTTCCACTCTGCTATGGGAGCTTGCTGGGTGACCTTGGGCCCAATCACCAACTCTCAGCTTGACCAATCTCATAGGTTATTTCAAGGACAAAATGGAAAAAGAGAAGAATGTCTTAAGCCACTTTGGGTCTCTACTGAGGATGAAATTGGGTATAAATGAAGTAAATGTTCCAAGCTTCACTACTTATACACCTACCATAAATTAATAAAAATATTCAATGTTATTTAGTTTGTTCTGCTAACAAACCCCTCACCTCTGTTATTTTATCCATCTCTATTCACAGAGACTCTAGTCCACTACCTCCTCCCTCTCCCTCTCCCGAGAGCCAGTTTGGTGTAGTGGTTAACAGCGCGAACTCTAACCTGGGAGAACTGGGCTTGATTCCCCACTCCTCCACATGCAGCTGCTGGTGTGACCTTGGGTCAGTCATAAGTTCTTTCAGAGCTGTTATCTCAAGGATAGGAGAGCTCTCTCAGCCCCACCCACCTCACAGGGTGTCTGTTGTGGGGAGGGGAAGGGAAAGGGATTGTAAGCCGCTCTGAGACTCTGAGTGAAGGGTGGGGTATAAATCCAATCTCTTCTTCTTCTTCTCTTCACATCTTGACCAATAAATCCATATTGACAAGACCCTCATAAGATACCTAGAATACTGGAAAAGGAGGTGTCAGAGCAACAGCTGCTCCATGAAAGTGATTGTTATTCTCAGCTGTACTCCAGTTCACATAACATTGTGCCATCTGCACCTGAACAGTCCAGGGAAGAAGAACTAATCAGACACAGTTCAGTGCCTTTTCCCATCAAAACTACTCCAGTTTATTAAAAACTGTCTGCTTTCCCCCTTTCGAGGCATAAAACTGCTCACCTTAATCTTTACATTTTTTTACATTTTTTACATTTCTACAGTTTTCTGAGTCCTCATTTTAACAGAACTCCGACCACTTGCTTTTCAAAAATGAAATGAATGAAAAAAAACAAAAGGGATTAGATTTTGGAGTCCTAGTGGGATGGGCACAGTCATGAACAATCCAACTTTAATACCACCTACTGAAGGAATAAGGAAATAAAGTTGAATTTTATCTGCTTTTTAATGGAGGACTTATAAACGCCAGCTTCATAATTTCTGCAATAAACATACTGCACCAGTATTTCCCACAGCCATATGAAGTACAGAAGACATTCACATGCATCTGGGGATCCTGGTCTAGTAAGGACATTGTGCAACTATTTAGAGGTGCATATATGCCTTCCAAATTGTAAAGGCTTACTCAAGAAAAGTCCATCTTGGAATTACAATTTTGGGATTATAACATTTTTGGAATTAAAATACCTAAGTGATATAGTAAGGAAACAGATCACCAAAGCCAGAATGATACCAAGGGAAAACCTGCTACAAGATAGGCCCCAACTAAATAATAACAGAAAACCATTGGTCACATACAGTTCTCCGCTCAAACTGGTTGCACACATCATTAGACCTGCAGCCTATGCTGGACATTTCTCCCCTGCTCTAATCAAGATGATTACATTTTGCATTGTACCTTTACATTCTGAATCCGTTCTTTGCCACACCCCTTCCACCTTCTGACTGAGATAGGAGAACTCAGAGATCTCCCTTTCTACTTAGAATCATAGAGTTGGAAGGGGCCATACAGACCATCTAGTCCAACCCCCTGCCTAATGCAGGACCAGCCTAAAGCAGCTCTGACAAATATTCGTTCAGCCTCTTCTTGAAAGCTGTCAGTGAAGGGGAGCTAACCACCTCTCTAGGCAGCTGATTCCACCTTTTGAACTACTCTGACCGTGAAAAAGTTTTTCCTAATATCCGTCCGATACCTTTCTGCATGTAATTTAAACCCATTGGTTCGGGTCCTATCCTCTGCTGCTAACTGGAACAGCTCCTTGCCCTCCTCCAAATGATAGCCTTTCAAATATCTAAAGAGAGCAATCATGTCCCCCCTCAATCTCCTCTTCACCAAACTAAACATTCCCAAGGCCCTTAGCCTTTCCTCGTATGGCTCAGTCTCCAGACCCCTGATCATCCTCGTTGCTCTCTTCTGCAAAAGGAGCTTTGACCCTTGACAGTTTATACCCTGAAATTCTGTTGGTCTCTAAGGTGCTCGAATCTAGCTCCTCCCAGTTTCAGATTCTTATCTGAACTGGTTTTGATCCTGATACTTCAGAAGGATACCAAGGTTGATAGCTGTCTCAAGCAGATCCCGGAGAATACAGAATATAAAGAATAAAATATCAAATGTTGCTGAAATCTGTAATCATCATCAGTGCTGCACATCCTCTGGTGTTCTTCCATTTAAAGGCACGGCAACCACTGACTAAAAACAAGACTGAAAGAGATTGGAGCTGCTCTGCTACCAGCCCCACAAGTTAAGTACCTTACATGAAAACAAGTCAACTGGCCAATACTTGGACAAATCATTATGGTCCAAGGATGGCTTCTTCAGGAAGGCTTTCACCGCTGACTCTAACACAGGCCCATCTAGAGGAAAGTGTTTATTCTTTAAGCCACAGTCTGACAACTTAATATGTACAGTGTTGGTTACCTCACACTGTATCCAACTTTAAAAAAAGGATCCAATATTAATGTGGCATTAAAATTCAAATCGTCTCACATTACTCTGCCAGACCTGTGACAAAGAAAGTAGGCGAGCCAGAACAGAAAGCAGCTGAAGTGACATTTTATGGTAACTTATCTTGTATTTGAAACATTCCAGAAGTATTTTACAGTGGCCTTTAAAGGAATTACTTTAAAGAAGCAATTAAAAACAAGTCTGAACTGATTTAATTACTATATGCTTTCTTAATGTGTGGTTTGGTTAAGGCTTTGTCTCTAAGGGGTTAAAAGAAGTTTAAGTTCTTCATTTCACTATATTCTTAGCATAATCTGCTTTTACTAATTAGACATTTTCCCTAATAGGAGTGTTGATCCAGAAAGTTGTCAACATCTTTCATTTCACGAAAATTATGTTTGTGACATCACTTGTTCCACATTCAACAGCAAGTGCATTTATTTAATTTTGAGAATTTGGAGCATAAAATGCATAGAAAAAACAATGACATCAGTTCAAAGGCACTTGCCCAATCTGGGAAACAGAGCTCAAACTTAACCAGGGACTTTTGAGGTCTGTTACTTTCTATTTACATTTAAATGAACTTGGCATAATGGAAAGAAGTCATCATATAGTTATAGTCACTTATGCATTTACTGGAAGAAGATCACAAAAGTATTTTAAAAAATATTTTCCCAAAATTAAATTTTGATGTTGTTTAATACCCCTGTGAGAGTTAATTATAGAGAATGAGGTAAGATTCTGAACCGTCAACTTTCTTCCAGTTCTATCATATTTTTGTACACTCTCCACATAAAAACACACACACACACGGACATTGGGAGGAAAGTTTTTAACACAGCCTACAATACTATGTTTTAAATATTTCTTGTCAGGGAGCATTCAAACATATGATCACTTTTTTGTATTCTAACACATTATGTGTCTCTATAGACCAGGTTTCAGTTTCAAGAATGGATGTTCGGCATCTCAAACAAGAGTACAAAGATCATTTCCACAGTAGTGAAATTCCCCCACATTGACGTTTTTAAAACTGTGTGTTATGTGAAATTTTCTGCAGTAGATTTTTCCTCACCAGGCGCAAACTGAATGTTTTCTCCTTCTTACCCTACATTTTCAGAACTTGCTAAAACTGGGGATTCCGAAAACGCAGGTTAAGAAGGAGAAAACTTCGGGTTTGCGCCTGGTGAGAAAAAATCTACTGCTGAAAAGTTCACATAACACGCATTTTTAAAACATCAATGTGGGGAATTTCACTACTGTGGAAATGGTCAAAGAGCAGGTCCAGATAGGAATAAAGCAAAAACTGGCAGCAAGGTAAAATTACAACTCAAAGCATCAATACTAAACATGGTGAGTTGATCAAATAAATACACACAAATTAACCCACCAATCTTAATACCTATATACGAACATACTTTGAAATCTGGTTTCTCATTTTTTACGAACATAGAATATTATGCAAATAGCCAGGCCAGTGAAAGACAAACCTGACTTTCACTCAAGCCCATGGCAGATGCCACAGCACTCATGAAGGGAAGTCGAAGAAAATAACAAATAATGGCTTGCTAGTAAACAAAGTCAACATTTGTAGACCCCTGAATATACACCCCAGCGATTTTATCTCAGAGGCCAAGTTCATAGAAGTGACTTCACACTGTGCTTCTGCTCACACATGAAGAGCCATGAACAACTGGAAACTCTCCTTACTATGGCTGCACAAGCCTGTAAACATTTAAGTCTTTAAAAATCTACAAATATGCAAAGAGCCCCATATTTCTTTTAGACTTATTTATTAAGCTATCAAGTATAGGTCTTTTTAATGGCTTAAAATGCTGTTTAGAAGAGTTTTAAAATTCTTTCTACCAGAGCTAGCTAGCACTAACCTTCCACCCACCCTCCCCTATGGCAAACTGTAAGGAATATTAGACTCCATTTTGGAAATCAAAGATATTCAAAAAGGACCTTAGGTGCAAAACGATATTATTGCAAACAGTCTGCCCTTCCCATCCAGAATGAACGTCTGGACCGCTGGAGAATTTCCATGTGCACAGACCACCAAAATAGCATGACACAGCATGGCACAATAGAAGAATGCACCTGGTTCAACTTTCACTGGAGATAAACATGTTCAACACTTACTGTTTTGACCTACAGGACAAAACAATTCAATTCAGACACTCTCATTTGAGTCAGAGGAGGAAGAGAATATGCACTGAATATCACATTTCTTTTTAAACTCTAAAGATTGTGAGATCCCAGTAAAAGGGAAATTCAACAGAGGTATTTTGTTGTTGTTGTTTTTAACTGCTTCCAGAACATTTTAGAGGTCACTATTAAGTCAGAAGCAACTTGATGACACATAACATACACAGATAATTAAAAGAGACAAACACTGGAATGAGTCAAGAACTTTAACGTATATGAGAAGGTAAACTGACTTTAGGAAAAGCTTCCTGCCATTAAGAGAAATATGACAACATGACAAACTTGCCTATGAGCTTCCGATGGTATTTTGAAGAAATTATAGAAAGGTACTGGTCTGAGATAATATGCTACATCCAGTCTAAAACTCCACTCATTCACCTCCAGTACAGCCTGTTCTCAGAAGCCATTAGAGCAAATTAGTCCACCTCATTCCTCAGGGAAAGCACAGCAAATGAGAACAGGGTAAGTATGCCAGAGAAGTAGAAACCAGGAAATATTTCTTGCCAAAGTACCAGGGAAGAAGTGCACCCAGGCATGGATACCTTACCTTAGAGAAGACAGCTGCGTGCCTCCTACTGGATGGTGGTGGTGGTGAGAATAAAGTTTGGTGTAGTGGCTAAGTGTGTGGACTCTAATCTGGGAGAACCATGCTTGATTCCCCACTCCTCCACTTGAACCTGCTGGATGACCTTGGGCAAGCCATAGTTCTGTCAGAGGTGTGTATAGAAAAAAGTATTTTCCTAAAATCCTTTTTGCTTGGGCCAGATGGCTCTAGCTGGTAACAATACCACGTGATTCCTGTCACCTGTGCAGGTGGCTTGCCAGATGGCCAGGCTGCATATCCATACGCAAGACACTCTGACACCTCTGCCAGGAGAGAGCGACTTGTCGGCGCCTTCCCAAGCATGGGACGAGCTATGTCCAGTACATTAGCACATCAAAAGCATTCCCTGACATGACACATGGTCAATGGAAGAGGCTGGAGTGGGATGCCCAACTCCTAGCCAATCAAAACATACCTTGCCTGACAACGCATGGTGGCCAGAGATTGGACACACCTCCCCACTCTCTCACTATTGGGTAAATGGCCATACCTGGTGGTGACGGAGGGGGGGTATAACTGCAATGATCTATATGGGAAAGAAGGGAGTTCTTCACTGGAAACTGGGAGTTCCTCGCTGGAAACAGAGAATTCCTCTCTGGAAACAAAGAGTTCTTTTGGATTGACTGTTTGCTGTTAACATGGAGTGAGACTTTTAGGCAGCCAAGCTGGACTAGCTGCCCACAGCACATGGGGTTCCTCTTCAAGATTCCCTGGTGAGACCTTGGACTATTTGCAAACCGGCCCGGTAACTATGAACTACCTCTATTGTATAGTTAGAGCTGAACAAGCTATAGATATCTTTCGTTTCTTATCTTTTGCTAGTCTCATGTTATATGCATGCTTGTGCACTGAATAAAGATAATATTATCTGGACTTGTTTCCTCTGTTGCAACCTGATCTCTGAGACTGAATCTTGTGTCTAAGCCGTTCGCCTAAGGAGGCTACCACTGTGTTAATTAATTGTTTGCAGCCCTGGTACAGAGCTGGTAAAGTGGGTAAGTACCATCAAGCAAGAAGGAGTTTGGGATCTCTGCTCCTGAGCTTTGGTGGGGGACTGTTTAGAGAGAGATCCTGGTGGCAGACTACTGGTAAAGCCAGTACATTGTTTAATTGTTCCTGAACGCTTGGTTTCTCTCCCATCCCTGTACTGGGATGAGAGGGAGAAACCTTGACAAGGTGTTATTGAAAAGAGCAGTTTCTGTTAGAGCTCTCTCAGCCCCACCTACCTCACAGGGTATCTGTTGGGGGGAGGAGAACGGAAAGGAGTTTGTAAGCTGCTCTGAGACTCCGAGTGAAGGGCAGGGTATAAATTAATCTCTTCCTCTTCTTCTTCTGATAGCACATAACTTTCTGCAGATATAACATTAGGTGTTTTAACATGAAAGGCCCAAGTTCAGATCCTTTGCTCAACCATGAAGCTCTATGAATGGCCTTGGGCACAGGATTAGAGAAGTCCTATAGCTTAAGAACATTTATGGCATCATTTTTCCTAAAGAAAGCAACTTCAGAGACATCATGAACTTAGGGAAATAGTTAGAGGCAGGTATCTATTACTTTCTTGTCAAATCCAGTAAATATGAGAAAAGGAGCCAGATGAGCAAATTACTATGATTTCCAAGAAACCAATTATGTGGCGGCCATCAACAAAGTAAACGCTACTACCAATTGCTTGAAAGACCTTCCTGGAACAGTGCTTTATCACTAAGCCCTTTATCATTGGTTCCTAGAAGATACGGATCTGACCTTTAGTGTCCTAAAAACCCAACTATTTACTTGCATTACTATCTTGTTGGAAATTGTAGATTGTGTGCTATAGTTCGCTTTGTTTATTCTACTGACTTTGTAAATAGCTATTTCTGTAAATTTATGAAAACAAATAATCCATTGTTTTTCTAATGACACTTCTGATGTGTGTACTCTCCTTTGCTCACTGTTTACAAACTGTTTTAGCTACACATCATCAGAGTCACCTTCAGAGCTTTAGCCTGAAGGGTCCAAGTGTTTTAACTAAAAATCTCCCATTAAAATGTTATTTGTGTATTGACCAAGTTCTGGACTCCCAATCACCGTCTAGCCAAAGCCATACAAAAGTGCCAAATTCTGATTTTTGTGACTGTCATGACTTTCAGCCTCCATTTCATGAGTATAATTCTCTCAGGTCCTGTAATTGTCCCACTACCAGAAGTGGTGAGGGCGGAGAGGATGCTGGCATAGAATTGAGCTGAATCTCACAATTTTTGAATAGAAAAATGAATTGCTAATAGGTGACATTCCCTTAAAAGGCAAACTAGAACCCATGCAGGGCTAGTCTATCAATTTTAACTGTAAATAAATAGGTGTGGCCTATGAATAAACAAACACAAACTACAAGCTAAGAGCCACTGGTCAACTGTAAGTTAAGCCAAGGGCTTCAAGTGTGGTCTTCAGGAAGTCCTCAAACTCTCAGTTACTATTCACCAAATGAAGATGATAATGGTTTATCTTAGTGTTTTATTACTAAAATTCCTGTCAAATACTTCAAATAATTAAAGAAAGCACCATATAAATACTGAATATTATTCTCATTGCTTGCTCCAGTTGCTGTGCTACAGCTGCCATATATACATGGCCGCTTAGGGGAGTAGCATCATATGTGCTGTGCAATTCAATCTGGATGAGAGTAGGCCTTTGATTAAAAGATCAGGAATGAGTGAGAAGGTAGGAAAGGGAAAAGGAACAAGAAATAAACCTACAATTTTCAACATCAATGTTTAGGAAGCATTCTTAATGCCACAGACTGAGGTGAACATGGTCAGCAGTCATGGTTAGATGCTTTCCAGAAAGCCAAGATGGTAGAGATTTCACTTCTTAAGGAAGGCTGTTCCATAGTTGGGGAACAGCTACAGAAAGAGTCCAGTCTCTAGGGTCAGTCATACTTCTTGAAAGAAAGGATAGACAGGAAAGACTGTTTGCCAGGGCAGGCAAATCCTTTAGATAAGAAGGCTCTGGGTCATGAACTAGCATGATGAACTGAACCCGGAAACAATCTAGAAACTAGTGAAATTGCTTCAAAATTAATGTTATATGTTCAAATCTTACCTGCTCAAGTAAGCAGACAAGCAGCTTCGTTTTGAACCCACTGAAGTTTCCAGATCATTTTCAAGGGCAATCCCACAAGGATCATGTTACAACAATCCATCTGACAATATTCTGACAGTGTACTGATGGTTTTCAATACATTGTTCCTTTTATGCCAAGCCTCAAAATATTACAACGTTTGGTACCTTCTTGACACATATGAAACATAATTTTTAAACCAGCCTATTGAAAGCTATTGAACTGGCAATAGCAAGCAGATTAATAGATGCATAGATCAAAGACTATTGCTATAATTCCGTGAAAAGCTTTTATTTCAAGTGTAAAGAGTTATTCTATTCCAAGTAGCTCCTTAAGTCAGCAATTTAGAAATAACTTTAGATGAAAAGAATTACATTTTATTTAATGTGCTTCGCAGCCCACCTTTCGAAACAGTGCATTCCCAAAGCCGTTCAGAAAAAACCCCAGCATAAGAGAGTACCCTATTTTGGCAAGTACTTCCTCAGGAATCTGGATCTGGCCAGTAATTTATTTATTTAAAATACAGTTCTGAACTATAGGGCTCTGATGTGGACTCAATAAACATGTAACTTCAGCAAAGACCATCAAGCACACAGCATCTAAGATAAAAGGATTAAATTAATTTACAGAAGGTGGTTGTTGATGTGGATCTTTCCCACCATTCAAGACCTCTGGAATTCTAATTCTGAAGGTCACAAACTGCACAAAAAGCTATACAGCCCGAGATGAAGATTTGAATGGAGGGAGGTGTCCAGTGGGGTACCACAGGGCTTGATTCCAGGCCCAGTACTTTTCAATATTTTTATAAATGATCAGGATGAGAGTGTGGAGGGGCTACTCATGAAATTTGCAGATGACACTACATTGGGAGGAAAAGCAAATACACCAGAAGACAGAGATAGAATTCAACAAGATCTGAACACGCTGGAAAAGTGGGTGGATGTGAACAAGATACAATTTTAAAAGGATAAGTGCCAAGTTCTACAACTGGGTTACAAAAATGAGGAACATGCATACTGGATGGGGGATACACTTCTGGGTGGCAGTGTGTGTGAACAAGATCTTGGGGTAAGGGTGGACTGGAAGTTAAATATGAGCAGCCAGTGTGATGCCACGACAAAAAGGCTAATGCAATCTTGGGGTGCTATCAACAGAGGTATAACATCCAAATCACAAGATGTCATAGCCCCACTTACATTGCATTGGTCAGGCCACACCTGGAATATTGTGTGCAGTTCTGGAGGCCTTACTTCAAAAAGGATGTGGACACAATGGCGTGCATAGGACAGCAATGAGTATGATCAGGGGCCTGGAGACCAAGCACTATGAGGAGAGGCTGAGGGACTTGGGAATGTTTAGTTTGGAGAAGAGGAGGTTGAGGGGGGACATGATTGCTCTCTCTAAGTATTTGAAGGGCTGTCACTTAGAGGAGGGCAGGGAGCTGTTCCTGTTGGCAGCAGAGGATAGGACTCACAATAATGGGTTTAAATTAAGGGCGGGAAGGTACCGGCTGGATAGTAGGAAGAACTTTTTTACAATAAGAGTTGTGCAAGAGTGGAATCAGCTGCCTAGTGAGGTGGCAAACTCCCCCTCACTGGCAGTCTTTAAGCAGCGTCTGGACAAACACTTGTCAGGGATGCTCTAGAGGCTGATCCTGCATTGAGCAGGGGGTTGGACTAGATGGCCTGTATGGCCCCTTCCAACTCTGTGATTCTATGATTCTATAAGTTGGGAAATTTTACAGTTTATTTTCCTCATTGCAGTCCCACCCCGGACATATTTTCCTTTCCCAACATGGGTCCTATATTCTCTAGAATCGGCTTTCCAGAAGTCTCAGAAGTTACTGGGCCAAAGGAAAAGGACAGTAATGCCAATGTTTACACTTCACTGGATTCAACCTCCAAAATACAGATTTATGTTGTTCAGTCGCACAGTCGAGTCCGACTCTTTGCGACCCCATGGACCAGATCACGCCAGGCCTTCCTGTCTTCCGCCGTCCTCTGAAGTTGGCTCAATTTCATGTTCATTGCATCTATGACACTGTCTAACCATCTCATCCTTTGCCGTCCCCGTCTTCTTTGACCTTCAGTCTTTCCCAGCATCAGGGTCTTCTCCAGGGAGTGCTCCCTTCTCATTTGGTGGCCAAAGTATTTGAGCTTCAGTTTCATTATCTGGCCTTCCAGGGAACAGTCAGGGTTGATTTCTTTTAGGATTGACTGATTTGATCTTCTTGCAGTCCAAGGGACTCTCAAGAGTCTTCTCCAGCACCATAGTTCAAAAGAATCTATTCTTCGGCACTCGGCCATCCTTATAGTCCAACTCTCGCAGCCATACATGACTACTGGGAATACCATGCAGACTTTTGTTGGCAGGGTGATGTCTCTACTAGAGCAAAATAATTCCAAAACCCACAGACTCCCCCCCCCAAAAAAAACCACACACCACTGGAGAAGAGGGAATAGTATAACATATGTAGTGCAGTCACTGATTTTTACTGAGTTTAGCAGCAGTCTGATTCACAGAAATTTATAAGGCAAGGGATCCCCCACCTGTTGTTTCAATGGGGGGGGGGAGACTTCATCTGGCCTATGTCTATGTACCAGTCTGCTGTCAAGGACACGAGATCAGGGAAAATTTTTAGGAACTGGAAACTATTGACTTGTCTGTAACTCAACTGCAAATTTCACATTCCAGGAGCCTTCTTAGTCAAATATGACATTTACCCCAACGATTGACAGGACAGTATCAACATGTCTACAATAAAGTGTTGGAAGAATTGCTTTAAAGTGTCCCCTTTATGAAAACTTCCTTTCAAATGTTATTGTAATAATTCAACATTGGATACAGCTTTCTTGACAGCTGGTATTTCTTTAACAAAAATGCCTCAGATGGATTATGTACAACATTCTTTCAAGAATTAATTTCCTTTCAGTGTAAGACACTAAGGCGCTTTTTACAAAAAATATGTAGGAGTTTACATCTCAGGGATATATCAGCTTTAAAATGTTATTTTATAAAATAACATTGATATTTTTGTAGAGAGTAAGTCTTGGCTGTAACTTTAGATCTGGGGAAAATAAAATTGTCTACTATTACATTACAAGTTTAATGTAAGACTAAGGCACATATAAAAGAGTTTATATGCATCAAAATGAAAAGACATTTTAATGTCCACGATTGTCAACTTCAGAACTACAGAACAGGAGTTAAAGAAAATAATCACTGAAACCACTCATTGTGCAGAAACAGAGGTTCATAAAAGATTCCACAAGGACTTAAGGCCAAGTAAACAGGCAGATTGTATGGATGAATACCCTGCCCAATCATATAATATTCTACATAGGAGAGGACAGAAGAATTCCTTCTTTATGCCCCTGTATATCTGCAGACTAGACCAACATGTTTCATGATACAGGTCATTTGTGCTTTAGAACAGCAACCACAGTGTTGCATGGCAAACTTCGAGGGGGGGGGGTTTCCAGTGCCCTAAATAAAGCATGTCTTATAAGCAAATTTAAGAAATACTTCATGTTAATGTACCAATAGCAACAAATACTTTAACTGTAATATCTAATTAGAAAACGAATGCAAACCACATGCGGTTGAAATCTTATATTCAAAAAACATCAAAACCTTACATGAAAATTATTTTATTGCAATAAGTGTAAGAATTTAAAGCATATACTTCACTTACATAATAAAACTGAATAGCACTGAAAACTGTTAGACCTGGACTGACTTTCATTCTCATTTGAATTTGACAAAGTGAGTTTTGACTCATGAAAGTTTATACCCTGAAAATTCTATTGATCTTTAAGGTGCTACTGGACCAAATTTTGTTTTTCTCCAATCACCTACTAAACTAACGCAGCTATTCACTTGAAACTATGAGTAGGCCTTTACTCTCAAGGAGACCAACACTAGCAGTCTTTGGCCTGGCCTGGCCTGGCCTGCCCTGCCCTTTAGATGCAGTTGGGGCCCACTCCTGCCTTTCCTTCCTCCTGGTAATTAATGCTTACCCTCTTTCAGGGAGGTTTCTGGGTTCCCCCATTGCATATCCTGACTCAGGACATCATGCTGCATAGCAACTCAGAGAATATGAATCTGGCTCCTAAATTTTTGGTCTTTTATCTAGATCCAAAAAAAGATTTGGGAAGACCCAACTTAATAGGCAAAATAACTGGACAATGCTTGGACAACCTTGTCTCTTACATACTATCATGAATGACATTTAAAGATCTAGAATAAGAAAGAAATTTATCCCCAGCAAAGGGCCCACAGCAAATCCATCCTTTAGCATTTGATGAAAAAACAGAGCATTCTTAGCTTTCACAAGAAAAAGAGTTCTAAGAGGCTCTATGCCTACTATTAATCCAGTTGTAAAGTGGGGGAAAATTTGCTTTTAGTAGCAAGAGTTCCTATCTAAAATTAAATATATATTTATAAATCAAGCTTTGGGGAACTGATCCCAAGATAAAACCAATGATGTGGGATAACAAAATTGCAAATTGAAATGTCCACTCTGGAATGAAAATTCTGCCAAATTCAAACACTGGAAACAGTGGAGAGTTGTCAAGTTTTATTTGAAACTTTCATTTGAAGGGAAAGAAATTTAAACCTTATGTTCTGAACAACTATCCACTGTTCTCTGAAAACGAAGTTTGTGTGAGAAAGCTATTCTTTCTGTCACTTGCAATTATTAGAAAAAAATATTTTTGCAAAAACTTCCATTACCAGTCATACAAGGTCTCTTCAAAGATGATACTGTGTAAAACTGATGCTCACCCTGGAGATAACAAGATGAAACAGGACTAATGTTCTGAACCATCGCCACAAAAAAAGTTTCAGAGTGTAGTTAGTTGTTGTAGATTTTCCGGGCTGTATGGCCGTGGTCTTGGCGCTGCAATAGTGTAGCCATGTTGGTCTACAACAGAACAGTTAGATTTGACTCCCTTGGGAGCTTTGACTCTCGAAAGCCTATACCTTGAAAATCTTGTTGGTCTCTAAGGTGCTACTGGGCTTAAATTTAACAAAATATAGATACCATATCCCATCCCTAAATACTGTAATTGCAAAGTGAACTGAAACAGAGACTGCCAATAACATTCCAGATGAGCCCTATGCAAACCAGTTTGTGCAAATCTAAGTCTATGTCAGGTCCCACAGTCAAACAATCGAGTACACACTTGTAGCAAGGTTATACTTTATTGCCAGTACTATGGATGCACTAACATGGTCACTGTTAGGAATAACTACCTTCAAGCAAGCATATAGAGATATAGGGCATTCATATGCACCCCCACCCCCGCCCTTGGGCCAATCGGCCTGACTTCCACATGCGGGAATGGGGCCCAGGGCAGTCAGAGCCGAAGCTGGGAATCGAAACTAGTCTCACGGAGAATTAATGGCAAGACACTACACAGGCAGTCTACAAGGTCAGTGATAATGAGGAGCAAAGGAATGGCCATCAGTTGGTACACAGGTCAAGCAAGTGATCCCTGGCCCATAAACATCATGGCAGCATAGCTGACAGTCTACTCCAATATGTACAAAGTGGAAGGCAGGGAATCCAATTTTCAGAGTAAAAAGGAGGTAGTGACAGGCAATGCTCCCTCTAAGCTGTGGAGACTTGTGAGGAAAAATTCTACTGTGTGAGCAACTGGCATTAAAGTTGTGAGAGAGCAATTTGGCTACTGCATAAAGTAGTTTGATCATTCTGGAGCCATCCTTTCTGAGCTAAGACAAAATGTGTGAGCCGGAGGCTAAGAAGAAGAAGAGATTGGATTTATCCCCCGCCATTCACTACCCAAAGGTGTCTCAGAGCGGCTTACAAACTCCTTTCCCTTCCCCTCCCCACAACAGACACCCTGTGAGGTAGGTGGGGCTGAGAGAGCTCTTGACAGAAACTGCTCTTTTCCAAGAACAGCTCTTATCAGAACTATGGCTTGCCCAAGGTCATCCAGCCAGGTGCAAGTGGAGGAGTGGGGAATCAAACCCGGTTCTCCCAGATTAGAGTCCGCGCACTTAACCACTACACCGAACTGGCTCTCACTAACTCAGCTTAGAGGGAACACTGGTGACAGGTCCTAGCCACTGCCTGCCTATGGCTTAACCCTATCCTCTCAGGGCGCTGCCTTTCTCAGATGAGTTCTAATAATGTGCATGTGTGGGAGGGGGAGAATGTATAGAGATTTAAACAGCAGGTGCAAACAGAGGGATCGAAGCTCTCCTTTTGACCTAATCCTTGCAGTCTCCACCCCAATTTTACATGCAATTGGGGCAGATCTAAGCTGAAACAGGTCTGCAGCTATCACATGTAGTTTGAACTTTAGAACAGGTGGCAGAATAATCTATTGTAGCAGTACAAGCCCCTAGCCTTAACTAGAGATGCTGCAGCTTTACATTTTAGCATTCAGCATAGTGGGGAGAGACACACATGCACACATACCGGTTATAGAAAGCACAAATTGGGGGATGAGCACAACTTCAAATACAGAAACAGAAGAATGATACAAAACAAATATTCTTTTTGAGGGGGCTTGTGAAGGGAAAGCAAAGGTTGATGAGCAAAGTGGGTACTATCTGTTTGGTTACAGGTGCAGCACAGAGTTCCTACAATTTATTTATTTATTTATTTATTTATTTTATTTATACCCCACCCTCCCCGCGAGCATGCTCAAGGCGGCTTACACAATCGGTCTATAATGATAATTAATTCACATAAAAACAGTTTAAAATTTCAAATACAGTAAAACATAATACAATGGGGGGACACTTCCAGATAAAGAAGAAAGGAAGTCTAGGGGTGAAAGGTGGTGTGTCAGAGGTAGCCTCAGTTATCTCTTTAGCACGGGATGTCATGTGAGGGAGAAATCTTCATCAGTTAAGAGACTCATTAACTGTGACCAGAAGATCCCAGTGACTACTTAACAGAGTACTGTGCCAAGAGCACCTTGAGCAAACTGGAAAACTTTGGACATTGGTCTAAAAGCTTTTAATGCACAATTAATCCCTCTTAACTACTATGCCACACGGGCCCCTGAACCTGCAGGAGTAATTTTATGTACAGGCAGGAAGCCAGTTAGCATATAATGGGCATTGTCAGTACCAAACCTTGTGCTTCTAAGAGAATTCTGTAAGCTTAATATATGACCTGCTACAAAATCCTTGACTTGTACAACAATAAACTCTTCCAAGCAAAGTAAGTTTTGCAAATTTATTTTGACAAGCAGAACAATTCCAAAATTAACTCAATAGAGATACGGGCACCACTAATTTTAAGGAGTTCACCTTCCTTCAAGGATGTATATCTTTCAATTCCTAATGAAACAAAACATTTATTTATACATGCATTTATAGCTCCCAAACCATCAGGACCATATAAATGATTCCTCAGACATTTTTATGAGGCCAGGCACTATTTTGAAATGTTGTACCTTTCAAATTGACAAGGTCTGGAATAGCTAAAGCATCAAAAAATAAACTGTGTCACTCAGTAGTAACAGACAGAATTTGAAATATTTTTTTACAGTTCTGGCCTAAGTAGTCACATTCCTAGGTACCAAAAACATGTTTCTAGGCTCCTGGGATGTTACTAAACCTGCCTAAAAATGCCAGCTACCTCTGGATTAAACATATATTTTGCAGATTTCAGGCCACAAGCCTTGCAACTACCATCACTTACCCATTTCACCCTTTTTTAAATTTAAAGTTTTTATTGGTTTTAACAAGTACAAATATGTATTACACACAATCATAACAACCTTTTTGTGTGTGTGTAAAACTCAGGAATTAACCGGTAACAGCATTAAACATTTATAAAACTGGATGTGTATATTTCGAATCCTACATCATTGAAGAGTTCTTACAAACACAGCTATTTGTCAGCGTGCTACGCTGCATCGCATATGGATAATCGAGACGTACTTAGCCTATAACTTAAATGAATAAGTAACAATTTAAGTAAATAAGTGTAAAAGAAAGATAGTTATGCCTAGAATATCGGCCTATCAAAGAACAAAACATCAAATCCATTTTTGAAACTGGAACCATTCAGAGGAAATATATTGCTGTTGAGATAAGTAATCTAGAACCAGGTACCATTTTCCAATAAATGTAGCTTGATTTGAGCCTTGAGAAATGTAGTTCAATTTGTTTGTGACTGCGTCCATAAGGTAATGATTCCATAATTTATGGAACCATGACTCCACAGTTGGTACTTTAGTATCCTTCCAATAAGATGTGATCGCAGTTTTAGCAGCATCCAGCATGACTTCAATAGTCACTTTGTGTGGCCTACAAACCAGTTCTTGTGGCCGTGTATTTAAAAATAAAGTCTCTGGTTTAAATGGGATTTGTATTGCGGTTACTCCCTGAATGATAGTAAGCACTTCAAACGTTCTTAATCTTTACACAGTTCCACCAAAAATGGGCAAAATCTCCTATTTGCTGGCATTCTTTCCAAATAGTGGGGATTTCGTGGATGATATATGGGGGAGTTTCTGAGGTGTCATAAGAACATAATAGATGCCAATGTTGGATCAGGCCAAAGACCCATCCAGTCCAACACTCTTTATCACAGAGTGGCCAAAAATACCAGGTGCCATCAGGAGGTCCACCAGTGGGGCCAGGACATTAGAAGCTCACCCACTGTTGACCCCCCCCCAAGCACCAAGAAGACAGAGCATCACTTGCCCCAGAGTCCCTATCTATACCTTCTGGCTAATAGCCACTGATGGACCTCTGCTCCATATGTTTATCTAATTCCCTTTGGAGCTATCCATGCTTGTACCCGCCACCACTTCCTGTGGCAGTGAATTCCATGTGTTAATCACTCTTTGGGTGAAGAAGTACTTCCTTTTATCCATTCTAACCCTACCACTCAGCAATTTCATTGAGTGCCCACGAGTTCTTGTATTGTGAGAAAGGGAGAAAAGTACCTCTTTCTCTACCTGCTCTATCCCATTCATAATCTTATAAACCTCGATCATGTCACTCCTCAGTCATCGTTTCTCCAAGCTAAAGAGCCCTAAGCGCTTTAACCTTTCCTCATAGGGAAAGTGTTTCAACCCTTTTATCATTCGAGTTGCCCTTTTCTGCACTTTTTCCAAAGCTATAATATCCTTTTTAAGGTGTGGTGGTGACCAGAACTGCACACAGTATTCCAAATGAGGTCGCACCATTGATTTATATAGGGGCATTATGATATTGGCTGATCTGTTTTCAATACCCTTCCTAATAATCCCCAGCATAGCATTGGCCTTTTTTATTGCAGTCACACACTGTCTCGACATTTTCAGTGAGTTATCTACTACAACTCCAAGATCTCTCTCTTGATCAGTCTCTGCCAGTTCAGACCCCATCAATGTGTATTTATATTTAGGATTTTTGGCTCCAATGTGCATCACCTTGCACTTGGCCACATTGAACCCCATTTGCCATGTTGACACCCAATTCAGCAGTCTGTCTTTCTAATCTCCCTTACAAATTCCTTTGTGAGAGAACGGCTGCTCTTAGGTCAGCAACTGAATGTCCTGGAAGGTTAAATTGTCCCCCCGCTGCTTTGAATGTTGTGGTTTCTGATGTCAGACCTATGTCCATCAATTCTTTGTTGAAGGGACTGGCCTGTTTGTCCAGTGTAGAGGATGGAAGGTGTAGTGTATTCCAAAGCTGCCATGGAATGCAGAATGTATGTGAAACATCTCATAGACTTGTAATGTTAAGCTTCATCCTGGGCTAGGATCCAAAGTCATCCAATGGTATTTTTAGCCCAGGAAGTAACAAGCCAATCACTTAGCAGTTAGCTCCCTGAGCGGGAACGGCCGTGATTGGTCCCTTATGTGAACAACCTTATTGGTTGGTATGTGTACAGTGGGTGTGGCTATATTAGCCGGGAATGTTTAAAAGCAGGACAGCTGCAATGTAAAAGAGTTCTTTCAGAACTCTCGGATGTATGCCATCTGGGCCTGGTGATTTATCAGTTTTTATGTTGTCTATCAGTCGTAGGACCTCCTCTCTCGTCAGCTCAATCTGACTCAGGTCTTTCAACACCCCTCCCAAAATCAGCGGTTCTGGAGTGGGCAAGCACTTTCATCTTCCACAGTGAAGACAGAGGCAAAAAATGCATTTAGCTTCTCAGCCATTTCCCTATCATTCTTCAGTACTCCTTTTACCCCTTTGTCATCCAAGGGCCCCACTGCCTCTCTGGCTGGTTTCCTGCTTCTAATGCATTTGAAGAAAGTTTTATTGTTGGTCTTTACGTTTTTCGCTATATGCTTCTCATATTCCCTTTTTGCCTGCCTGAACACAGACTTGCATTTTATTTGCCATAGCCTGTGTTCCATCAGCCTCAATGTGACTAGCTTTCCACTGCTTAAAGGAATCCTTTTTACCTTTTACAGCTTCCATTACTTTGTTAACCATGCAGGCTTTTTTCTATACCTATTTGTGCCTTTCCTAACCTGCGGAATATATTTTTTCTGAACTTCTAGGATCGTAGTTTTAAATAGTCTCCAAGCTTCCCCAATGGTATTGACCCTTTCTATTTTTCCTTTCAGTTTCCTCCCCACATGTCCCCTCATATCAGAGAAGTTACCCCTTTTAAGGTTAAAAGTGGTTGTGTGAGTCTTTTTGGCCAATTCCCTATTTATACAAATGTTGAACTCAATAACATTATGATCACTGTTCCCAAGCAGTGCAATCACTTTGTCGCATACCATCTAGTCATTATTTTAAGGTTTTGAAAACGCACTGCTATAGTTTTATTGAAACTAGTAGAATTCCAAAATCTATTCCATACTTCATTGTTAAGAGGT
Source organism: Gekko japonicus (assembly GCF_001447785.1). NCBI lineage: Eukaryota > Metazoa > Chordata > Lepidosauria > Squamata > Gekkonidae > Gekko > Gekko japonicus. Next base: position 187,552 of record NW_015175974.1, read on the forward strand.
TCTGTACAGTCTCTCTGCCAAGCAGATTGATAAGGTAACGATTTAGTACTAGAATATTTTATTAGTAGTGAGTAGATTTTTTTTTATATAAGCCCTCTATTCTGAGTGTCAAAATCTCGAATCAGTAGTTCCATTTTTGTTTGCGGTTGTGATAACAAGTAGTTACATTGAGGTGATTTAATAAGTGACTCAGTTGTAAATAAAAAAACAGGGTATAGGTTTACCCAATATACGATCAAGTTCAGCTTTACTTCGCATGCCTTTTTTTGTGGCAACATCCATTATGCAAGATATTTTTTTATTCCTCCAGCTTTTTAAGATCAGTACCAGGCAAGAACCATTTTTGGTTTAGAAATGTCGAGTATCGTGACGTTTTAGGCATTAGGTCTTTGGTGTGTCTTTTCCAACATCGGATAGATGTATACATTAAGTCTATGGTGTATTTTGTTGCAGGGGAGGCATTTTCAGGAGCCCGTATCAAATCTTCCAGAGAGAGTGGGTATAAAAAGTCATCACAGATACCTACCCATAAAGGTTGCTTAGATGAGAGTAGCAGTTTAATTGTGATGGACAATAAAATTGCCCGATTGTATACTGCCAAGTCTGGTAAGGAAAACCCCCCAGTGATCTGGGTCTCCTTAAGATAGAAAAGCATATTCTAGGAGTTTTTTTGTCCCAAAGAAATTTGGTTAACGTAGCTTGCCATCTTTTAATAACTGAGGGTGGAATATTGAGAGGGATTGTTCTAAACAGAAAGAGAAACTTAGGCAGTATAAAAGATTTGATCAGATTAAATTTTTCAATCCAGTTTAGGTTTACTCCACTTATAGATTGTATTAGTCAGCTCAGTATGCATTGTTTGATTATTAATTGACAACAATTCGGATTGATCAAGAGGAATTTTGATTATTTATTTATTATTTATTTATTTCATTCGATTTCCTATCCCACTCACCACCACCCCAGGGGCTCTGAGCGGCTTACAATTCTAATTAATTAACACAGTCCTAATCTTGGGCCACATGTAAGTAGGGAGGTGAGAAGCCTTACCAGGCACCCTTTCTTCTGTAGCAGATCTTTCTTTGCGAGGGGACAGTCCCGGCAGCGGCCCTTCTTTCGGCGCTGGTCTTTGCACTTCCGTCCTTTCCGGCAGACGTAACTCTCTAGGCCCGGACCACTTCGCGCTTCTGCGCATGCTCCGCAGCGGCCTCTGTCCAAGTCAGGCTCCGGCCTGCTGAGTCGCTCCGCCTCCGCACCTCGTCCGGCCGGCCTCCATTCCTGCCCGTCGCCTCGCCAGCCGCCATTCTTTCCTCCTCCGCCGCCGCATCATTCCTCCATTCTCTGCTTGTCCGCCATCGTCGCTACACCGGAGGTGGGTGCCCCCTGCTCTAGTAGCAGGTCCCCATTTTATCTACTCGCCCTTTAACGGGCTTTTGAACCGCTGGGTGGACGTGATATGTTAAGGATTTAGAGACCCAATGGATTTTAAATGACTTTTTAATATGGTCTTCGTCCACCTTTGATAAATGTATTGGCAATAATTGCAATTTATTACCATTGATTTCACGACCTGAAAGCAAGCCGAAACGCTCTAACAAGCAGTGTAGTGTTGGAAGAGATTTAGTGGGATCCGTAACATACAGGAGCATGTCACCTGCGAACATAGAGAGTTTATGTTCCATTGAGAGTAAGTTAATTCCAGAAATGTCCGGATGTGCTCTAATAGCGTAAGTGAGCAGCTCCACCGCCAGGGCAAATAATAAAGGGAATAATAGGCATCCTTGGCCAGTGCCACGAAGTAATGAGACAGGGTTAGTAAAAGTACCATTAATTTTAATTTTAGTTGTGGGTGAAGTATACAAAGTTTTAATTGTAAAAACGAATCTCTGTCCAAAACCCGTGATTCCTAGGATTGAAAATAGATAGGGAAACTCAACGAAATCGAATGCCTTTTCAACATCAAGGGATAATAAAATAGCAGTTTGTTTAGTTTTATGGCCATGGCGAAGAAGAGTCAAGGTTTTGATAGTGTTATCGGCTAGATCCCTACCAGGAATAAAGCCAACTTGGTCAGGGGTAATATATTTAGAAATAAAAGAGTTGATCCTTTTGGCTAGGGCTGCTGTTAGTATTTTAAAATCCTGGTTCAGGAGGGAAATAGGTCTGTAGGATGCAGGGTTTAAGGGGCCTCTTCCTTTTTTTGGTATCACTACTATTTGTGCTTCTTGCCATGACAGAGGTAATCGCCAAGATAATAAACCAGGCTGCTTTTAGGGGTCCCACTAATGACATTGCAAAACTTTTACAGAAATCTGACGGAAATCCATCTGGACCAGGAGATGTTGAACATTTAAGAGATTTAATCATCTCTAATATTTCCTTTTCTAAGAGTTTTTCAAGTAAGGACCTGTGAACTTCATTTAGGCTGAGGAGCTTAACATGCTCTTGCAGAAAACGATCAATCTGTATTTGGTTAGGCATAGTGAATGAGTATAATTTTTTGTAATATTTTTCAAAAACGTCAGAGGTGGAGTCCGTTTGGTTGAGAATCCCCCCCCTGTGGATTTTTGATACCTGAAATCTTACTAGAGGCCGTTTGAGCTTTAATCTTGTCCAAAGGGAGATTTAAGAATCGTGGAGATTAAACCAATATTTTTGTTTTGCAAAAACTAGCAGTTGTCTAATTTTCGCTGTTTCAATTTGTGCTAAGCTTCTATGTATTACTAACAATTGATTATACAGTTTTTTATTAGCCGTCTTTTTATGTTTTTGTTCTAAAGCCCTAATTTGTTCTGAAAGATCTAATTCTAATTTTTGTCTCTGTTTCTTCAGATACGAGGTCTTCGAGATTAGGATCCCTCTATGTACTGGTTTAAGAGCATCCCAACGTATGGCTGAAGATATACCTTCCTGTGCATTATTTTTAAAATATTGTTTAATATCTTGTTCTAATTCTTGACGCACTATTGGATCTGCTAATAAAGAGGTGTTTAGGGACCATTGTCTACTTTTCTTTGTTTAGTCGTTTGGGGACAATGTACAGTCTAACCATGAATGGTCCGACCAGTGTGATGGCTCAATAGACGTTGAGATTACTCTGTCTTGTAGCGAAGATGAGATCAAGATGAAATCAATTCTAGTATGGATCTCATGGCAGCCCGAAAAATAAGTGCAATCTTTGACATTCGGATTTAACAGCCTATTATATCTTATATCTATGGGTGCAAATTATTATTACAAAGGTAAACTGATCAGTAAACAAGTTTAGCATTTAGAGTGGTTGAAACCTGCAAAAGCATCTTCAAAGTTAAGTAGCATTCAGGACTCTGAACAAACAAGTTTGTTAAGCTCCGATGGTGGCGGTGATGGGGAATCAACCCTCCGCTTTTGAGATTTCAAAGCAATGTCCATAGGCACTTTGAGATTCATCATGCGAAATAGCAATGTTCCTTCTTCCAAAGAGGTAACACGGTAGCTCTTCCCCACATGAATGAGGTGACGTTGGCCTGGTACAAAAGAGCCCGATTTTGAGTTTATTTTTACTTGTACATTCGGATTTTTTGAAGTCTTGTGTTGAGGAGCCTTTCCACCATCTTTCCCTGGGCATAACAGTTGAATCCGTGGTTGTCCTACAATCGTAAGAGGAGAGGGAGTCCTTGGAGCGAAAGCTTCAAGCAGCCATTTCCGTCTACCACCGCCACGCCCCCCCCATTTCATTCTTTATACAGATGAGGCCTGCTTAAACTAGTGATCTGCCAAAACACAGTTTACAGGGTCTTCATAAATCTGCTTGGTACATGGTGAACCCCAATTTGAACAGGCCTGGAAAAGGCTTTGTGGAATAAGGTAATATCAAAGAATATCCTTCTAAGCACACAGAGGTATTGGTATTCATTGGAGCTAGAAGCAGATGGTTATGTGAAAAAGCTCTTATTATAGATACAACTGTGCTTATATATAAACCTTGCCTTCATCTGACAAATTACAAACAGCAGGTACAATGTTTTCTCTACAAGAAACAATTGTCAACAGAATCACATTTGTTTTTAAACTTCCTCTATTAGAACCAAAATAAAAATCAAGTGGTTTAGTTAGTTTTACACATAATGAACCAACAGACACTATATTTAGCTTCCATTATTAGTTGTTTGCATCCTTGTTTACCAGAAGAGAAATGGCAAGTAATGTGACATTGCACCAACAATTCTGCTTTAGGATGTCATCAGTGGCTTAAAAACTATGTTCACTGAAAAACCACTCAGCTTTTGACAGCTTTGCAAATAAGCACTGAAAGCTGACAAGCCCACTAACACCCAAATGTTATATGTCAATCTGAGACTTCAGTGGGGAATAAGTACATAAGTGCAAGGCTGAACTAAGCACTAGAAGCTCTGATTTCCTTCCTAAGTGCCCTTTATATTAAGCCTTCAAGTAATAGGGAATTGTGCTTGGGGGTAAGTTGCAGTGATGAGGGTTTTCTGGGGAGGTCAAAACCAGAAAATTTTCCAATTCAAATATGATTGATTAACAGTGCAATCCTATGCAGAGTTACTCCAGTCTTTCCATGGGCTTAGACTGGAGTAACTCTGCATAGGACTGCATGGTAAATACACAAGCCTGGACCATGTAAAAGTACTAGGGTTCGCCCATGCTTCATGTCCCACATTCAGCCCATCTAGCAAGATTGATCTGCAGCACAACCACCCTAGACAGCTATAGACAGACACTATTTAAATATGTAAATATGTTTTATTTCTGTTGTAAGCTACCTGGAGCTCTGCAAGGAACAAACGTAGCTAATAAATGTTTTACATACATCAATAAATAAAATATGCAGGCAGGAATTTTTCAATAGAAAAATGTAGCATTGGAAAATTTTCACCTTGGAATATTTCTGTCCCACATCACTGCTAAGTTGAGATCAAAAAGCCAAATTCTGTAACAGGGATATATAGAACATAACTAGCAAACAAACAGGCTTCTATCTCCATTACTAGAAGTGAGACAGAACAGTTATCTGTAACTCATCTTGGAGGTCTTAAAGCTGAACTGAAAGCTAATATGACTGCATTACTTTCTTCTCTTGAAGAGGAAGAAAACTACTGAATGAGGGAGTATTTCATTTAGAAGTCTCTATGGAATAAACACTCTGACTTGGGTGTCCTAGGCTACCCTGATCTCACCAGATCTCTGAAGCTAAGCAGGGTTGTCCCTGCTTAGTACTAGGACGAGAGATCACCAAGGGAGTCCAGGATTGCTACACAAAGTCAGGCAATGGCAAACCACCTCTGTTCAGCTCTTGCCTTGAAAACACCATAAGTCAGCTATGACTTGGCGGCACTTTTCACCACCACCATGGAGCAAACAGTGACCATTGCAAAAAACTTGAAAAGGCAAACCAGCACTTGAAAGATAAACTGAGAGCCAGTGTGGTGTAGTGGTTAAGAGTGTCAGACTAGTATCAGGGAGACCTGGGTTCAAATCCCCACTCATGCCAGGGAAGCTTGCTAGGTGTCCTTGGGCCAGCCATACTTTTCAGCCTAACATACCTCACAAGGCTGTTGTGAGGATAAAAGAGAGGAGAGGAGAATGGTATAAGCCACTTCTGCGTCCCCACTGGGGAGAAAGATGGGATACAAAAGAAGTAAATAATTATATAAACTGGGTTATGCTGAAAACCATTCCAGATGCTGTAAGTTATGTTTTAGAGGCTTTAAAGAAGGTGCAGGAAAATATACAGCCATATAAACTTTTATGACAAAATGGCTTAAGGAATCTTTTAATCTGAAGGTGCCTGAAGAAGCAGAAAGGCTTCTCAGACTTTCCTAGCCAGCTTGCCTTCCTCATCTCTCCTCGTATCTCCCTTTTGATACCTGGGGCTCCACCCACACTGGCCAAGCCCTGAACTATCCCTCCCTTCTGTGAGCCTTGCCCATCTCTTCATCCCTTCCTTGCTTTGCTCTATACCAGCTGGGTTTGCATATGGCTAGCCAGAAGCCCTTGCTGCCCACTGTGCCCCCAGCTGATGCCTTGGGCTAGCAAACCTCCTGCCCCTGCTGCTAAGCTCAGCTGCTGCTTGGTGGTAGGCAA
>NW_015175974.1:193709-193934 GCF_001447785.1 Gekko japonicus
AGCTCCGTCCTGGAGCACCTGCTGCCTTTGGCCCAGTAAGTGGGGCCTCCTACGGCCTCTGCTGCCACCTCTGTGCTACTACACCATTTATGGAAAAAATGGGGAAATTGCTGAACTTTGAAATTGCAGAGGAGGATTGGCAGACAATTTGTTCAAACGTTTCTGGTACATTTTCATATATTAATATAAAAGAGAATAGTTTTAAATTTCTCAGTTTTGGTGTTT
>NW_015175974.1:194008-207463 GCF_001447785.1 Gekko japonicus
CGGTAATGGGTATATATTTTCATATATAATGGACCCATTTCAAAATGCAAAAAAATGGAGACTGATTCATGTCAAGTGTTAAAAATATTGGCTTTGATGTATGTATTGATACATACGTGATAGAGTTGTGGCATATGCTTATAGAAAAGTAATCCAGAATTTAATAGCAACTGCGTGTCTTATCAGACAGCAACCAAAAAACAAAACAAAGACCCATGTGAACAAGACTGGATTCAGAAAGTTTGGGATCTTGTAATCATTAAGAATTTCTTGCAATAAGCCAGGACACAGCAAGGGATGCAAGAGGATCACTTTATAGAGGAATGGTGTCTATAACTGCTTTCTTGGAAGAAAAGTCACTAAATTGGAAAAAAATAAGATAATATGAGTGTACTAACATTATAAAAATTGTTATATTTATTTTGCTTGTTCACATCAGTAGTAATGAGGTGAGGACAGGGGAACGGATATTTACAGTACTTATCAGTTTCTTTGTTATTTTATTGTATACATTGGTAAATTAAAACTAAAAAATAAAAAGTTCTTTTAAAAAACTATACACATATTTCACACAAAAAGTTTGAAAATGAAAGCCACATAACATGCTTTATTAAAACCAGACAAAACAAGATAGCTTTAAGAAATAGAAACATCAACAACACGTCCGTTATCTCTTTCCAGTTTTCAGAATACTTTAAAATGAGGCTGCTTTTAAAAACTAAAACAAACCCTTTTATCTTCTAGTATACAATAAATAAGTCAGACCAGTTAAAGACTAAATTTAAAAAACAGGAAAGATCAAGAGAGAATTCTAGATAGAAGGCAGAAAGGTTTTAGAGAAGGAAATGAAGACAGAGGTACAGATAATCTCAGAGTTCCTGTGAAGGACAAGAAAACAAAGCAAAGCAAAAGCAGCTGAAAAACAAGGCCACAGAAAAGCAAGTATTTCAAACACTTATAGCTGCAGTGCACAATCAGTCAGTCACCTACACGAAACCACTTAAGGTGCTGATGATATTCTTAGAAGAAAGGAATTAAATTATATAATTACATAGAGCTTGGTGCAGCAATTTTAGATTTTAAAGAAGCCTTTGTAACTAAATGGTTAAGAACTACAGAAACTGCCCAATTTATTGTAAATGTGTCTCCCACTGTAGATGCCTTCTGCACTGAACTTTGATTCCAGAGCAATGATTCCAGTCCCGGGGACTATCAATTCACATTGGGGGCTGTCACTCCAGTCCCAGAATACTTATGCTACTTCCAGGGACTGTCATTCCATTTGGGCAGCTTTCATTCCAGGGCCAGGGCTGTAGCTGGAGAAATTTTATTGGGGGGTGGGCAAATGAGTATAGTGGTGGTGAGGATATCTTTATTTACTTTGTTATAAATAAGCTATGATGTAGTGCAAAGTCTCCACAAAGGATCATTCTACAAAGAATGTGAAATTATAATCCATTTTGTTTGAAACCAAATACCCCTTCCTTTATTTACACATGATGAACAATCTTGTAAGTGCATGAAGATCCCCACCCCTATATTGTCCCACTTCTACTTTCCTGGGTTGCAGTGTGCCAAATGGGAATTCTCTCCCACCAATGTATCACCATAAAAGTATATGGGGGGGAGAGCCATGTTGGTCTGAAGCAGTAGAACAAAACTGAGTCCAGTGGCACCTTTAAGATAAGATCAACAAAGTTTTATTAGAGGTATGAGCTTTCATGTGCACACACATTTTTGTGCATGTACACAAAAGTTCATACCTTGAATAAAACTTTGTTGGTGTTAAAAGTATCACTGGACTCAAACTTTGTTTCACCATAAAAGTTTCTGTTTCTTCCTCTGAGCATGAAATAAGGCTTTGTTAACAGAGATCAAAGAAGAAGGTGCGTTTTCTTGGATGGATGTCCCCTTTGATTCACACCATTTTCCATTGAACTCATACACACACACCCTCAAGAAAAGTCTAAAACTCTGCTCTGGTTTGGCTCCACATAATGTGCTATAGGAAGCCTTAAGAACAGCAATAAGCACTCAGGTCAGATTGCAATGCTGTTGCCAACCTCCAGGTGGGGCCTGGAGATCTCCCACAATTACAAGTAATCACCAGATTAGATCAATCACTTCCCCTGGAGAAAACGGCTACTTCAGAGGATAGACTCTATGGTATTATACCTGATTAATACCATTCCCCCACCTTCCCCAGGCTCTATCTCCCAAATCTCCAGGAATTACCCAACATACAGTTGGCAACTCTGGCAAGTATGTGTACATACACACTTTTCCTTCACAGCTACAGCCTACATAGCTTACAAGGGTAGCTTTTTTGCCTGAGACAAATGGGAAGAGAAGCTGGGGAGGGTCCCCTCTACAGAGATTGACTCCCCCCTACCCAATTAAAAGAGAAAGTATTTCCAACAGCCAATTTTCATTTATTCACTTGCTTCAAAGCACATTGGACAACCAGGGGTAAAAATGCGCTTACTAAATATCCTTGCATGTAGACAAAATACTCGCGCTGACCATTAGCTTACTTAACTAAGGAAACCCACCCCAGGCCTCCCACCCGCGCCATGCTGGCCCCCAAGCCACAGCAACTCTTCCTCTCACCTGAAGCGCGGCCTCCACTTCCAATGCTCCGAGCCCCGCTCCCTTCACACCGCCACAAAGCGTTAGCAGCAAAGGATGCCTAAACCCCGGCTCGATCCGCTGAAAGCCACCGCGAGAGCCGCCGGGCAACTCAGAGATACAAACAAGCCCCTCACAACAGCCATCTTCGTCCCGATGTCACCTTTAACCTTCCACCTCTCTGCCCATGCCCTATGACACTTCCGGTCCGCTGTTGCCCGCGCAACAGTTACCAAGGAGACCGCTTCCTGCCTCTGAATTGGTTCCTATGAAAGAGGAACACCTCCTTTGCAGACCAGAGAGCTTTCTTAAAGAGGCAGGGATCCATTTTCCCTCCAGTTCCTATCTCTCAGGCCTATTCAACACGGAAGAGGCCGGCGCAAAACTGACGGCACAGGAGTGTCGTCGTCGTTGTCCCCCCCTCCCCGCTGCCCGGGTTCTAATGCCACCGCCATCCTGAGCTCCAAAGCGGGCTTGTAGAAGCACTTCTTCTGCAGCCCGTCTCGCACCTGGTGGGGGTGGTAGAAAGCCTTGAGCTGCCCCTGCTAAGCCGACACCCAGAAGAAAAGCCTCGAGCCCCCCCCCTCCTTCCCCTGCTCAGCCGACACCCAGAATGCCTGGCCCTCCTCTGGCCCGCAGACCACCACCGACGAAAAGGACAACGCACATTCCTGGTCGCCTGAAGAGTATCCTTATACCTTGACATGCCTCGCTTGAGCAGGAAGAGGGGCAGCCACGGCTTCAGCTGCACCTTCCTTCCGCCACAGCGCTTTCGCGCTCTCGGACCGAGCAGCTCTCCAAGCGGAGAGAAAACACTACCGCGTTTAGAAGTATATATCATGAATGCTGTCCGCGTTGCCATCGTAACAACCCCTGAGGCCAGGGTCAAACCCCGGCATCTTGCCCATCTTCCAGCGCCCATCTGCACAATACAATTACTCAGACTACCAACGCGCCGAGAGTCCACCTTCCAAAGCGGCCGTTTTCTCCAGGGAGACTGATCCCTGTGGCCTGGAGATCAATTACAGCAGGAGATCGCCAGCCACCACCAATGTTCCCTCTAAGCTATGGAGTCTTGTGAACAAAAATTCTTCTTTGTGAGCTACTAGCCTTAAAGTTGTGAGCAAGCGATTTGGCTACTGCATCAGTTAGTTTGCTCTGGAGCCATCCTTCCTGAGCTAAGACAAAAATGTGTGAGCTGGAGGCTAAAAAACTGTGAGCTGGCTCACACTAACTCAGCTTAGAGGGAACACTGGCCACCACCTGGAGGCTGGCAGCCCAGGCTGCCAAGAAGGCCCCAGAGGGAGGAGGAGGAGAGGCAGGGAGCCTCTCTCTCACACACACACCCCCCCAAACCAGAGCTTACAGATGACCAAAACCACTCCCTGACATCTCCATAGGGCCAATGCCTGGTGGTTCCACTGGTCATGGGGGGGGGGGGCATTTGGAATCAGTCACTGTTTCCCTGCTTGTTGATCACTTGACACTTTGGTGCTTTTCCCCCCTTGCTGGGTTTGATGATTTGATGTGGTGGTTTCAGTGGGGTTAATAAATGTTTCTTTCCATTTAAAGCATCTTGGTTTGAATTGTTTTTATTGGCTGCCTTGGGGGCCTCCTCGGATGTGGGGGGCCCTGGGAATGCAGTTGCCACCTGGGCTAGTGTATGGAGATGCTCTGGGCATGCACTTTCCGTTGCCCTTCATGGAACCATCTGTAACTGTGGAGTTACCATCTTGGACTTAGGACATCAGTTGCGAATTGAGCACAGTGGTTTTAATGTTGAATGTTTATTATGTTTTTATATGTTTTTATTCCGGCATGGCTGTGTCCTGCCCTTGTTAGCCGCCCTGAGCCCACCTGGGGAGGGCGGGATATAAATATGAATAAATAAACAAATAAATAAACAACAGCACAGAGCTGGTCTTGGACCTGTGCTCCCTGGAGCCCGTGTCTTCTGGGGGGGGGGGCCTCAGGAAATAATGCAAAGGGCTGCTCTGCTTTGCATGTTAGAATCTTCCCAAACAATTCTACCTCTGCGTCCCAGACCCTCAGTTCTCAGGTGCATTCAACCCAAAGACAGTCCCACTGCTTTATGTACGATTTTCTTCTGAAGGGGCATGCTTGGGGGTGCCACAATCAGAGGCGGAATGGGACATTTTCCCAAGAGGAGCCTTGACTTGTACAGAATGACCAGGTCCACCCAGTCCATCATCCTGTCTCACACAGTGGCCAGCCAGTTCCTTCAGAAGGCCAACATCAGGGTACAGAGGCCGAGGCCTTCCCCTGAGGTTGCCTCCGGGCACTGGCATTCAGAGGTTGACTGCCTCTGAATGTGGAGGTTCCCCTCAGTCACCCTAGCTAGTAGATTCAGGTGGGTGTTGGTCTGAAGCAACAGAACAAAATTCAAGTCCAATGGCACCTTTAAAACCAACAAAGTTTAACCAAAAGCTTATACCTAGAATAAAACTTTTCTGGTCTTAAAGGTGCTATTGGACTTGATGGCTAGTAGCCACTGATAGACTTATCCTTCATGAATTTATCTAATCCCCCTTTAAAGCAGTTTATTTCTGTGGCCATCACTACATCCGCTGGCAGCAAATTCCACATTTTAATCACTCTCTGTGTAAAGCAGCATTTCCTTTTGTCCATCCTGAACCTACTGCCCATCAGCTTCCTTGGATGCCCTTGAGGTCTAGTCTGTCTGTCTGTCTTCCTTCTCTCTCTCTCTCTCTCTCTTTCTTTTTTTTCTTTCTTTCTTTCTTTCCCAAAGTTAGAATGGAACAGAAAGGAGGGTAGGCTCGCCATCTCTGAGTTGGGAGATACCTGGAGATTTTTGGAGTGGAGCCTGAGCAGTGGGTGTTCTGACATACTTCCAGTGATGTCAGGGGTGTGTGGCATATGCAAATAAGTTATGCTAATGAGCTCCTGCACCTCTTTTTCTACGAAATGACCCCTGCACACAGGTATCCAACGTTGCTGGTCTCTGACCAGTATCTTTCAAAGTAGATTTGTTTGTTGTCTGTCTTCATCAGCCTACAATGGTGAAGCAGCCTACAAAACATCTCCTAGTAGTCGTCCCAGCAACCAGTATTCAGAGCTACACTGCCCCTGAACTTGGAGGAGAATTATGCAGCTATTAGCAAATATACAGAACATGGGGAGGTAGGATCTGATTTGCAAGAAAGTTTCTTGTCCACCTGGGAGACCAGAACAGCATAGATACAAGACTGCATTGCACCCCAAAATTAATTAGTTCGTTAATTTATGATAAACCATCAAAAGGAAAATCTATCTATGAGGCCATAAATGGCAAGTTCTTACTTTTAACCGATTTGTTATCTTTAACCCAGTTTTCCGTCAGAACTGGCTCCCACTATGGCTTACAGATAATCACTGGAAAATACAAATAATAATCACCTGTTCCATGGGGAAAGGCTCCAGAAAAATGCTATGTGTGTTATGATTTTACACGTGCTTGTTATACCTGATAGCATTTTATTAGTATCTGTTATGTCCTAATTCTCTTTCAAATGAAATGCAACATGGAGTTTTGTGATACTCACTGAACTTACTGTTCTTGTCTCTGAATACTGGCACTAATCAGTCAAGTGCATAGCTGGAAAGTTGTATTTGTTCATTACATTATGTTCTATGCTATTATTGCTGATCTTCATGGACCAATTGCATGATAGCCCTCATCGGAACCCCAGACTATATATATAAAATGCCTATTCAAAGTCTTTGTTGGGTGGAGTGCTAGGCAAGCTCTCGTCATTCTTCTGACAATTCTCTCTCTATTTTTTTAAATAAATATTTTTATTAATTTTTCCCAATCTCCCACACCCAACGAATGATAATATAACAGATAATTTACCCGTGATATTTACAAAGACAGGCAAACAGCCAAAAGTATTCCTTTTAACAATTTCCTAGTCACTTAATTACATTTCCATTCAAGTAATCTTTTCCATTTCTTATTATACATTTTATCATCTTTCCCTTTTAGTATATTTGATAGCTTATCCATCTCAGCGACCTCAAACCATTTTTCAATAACTTCCGATTTGTCTGGAATTTTCTCACTTTTCCAATATCTGGCATAACATATTCTAGCGGCAGTTGTACAGTATTCTAACAAGGTTTTCTCTTCTTTATCCCTTACATCAGAGATAATATTCAAAAGGAAGGTTTCTGGTTTTAATGGTAATACTAAACCCATAATTTCTGCTATCCAATTTCTGATTTCCTCCCAGTATCTCTTAGCTTTATTGCACGTCCACCACATATGGAAATATGTACCAGTATTTTGGTGGCATTTCCAACAAATATTTGTCCCATTACCATATTTCGCCAGTCTTGACGGGTGTAAATACCACCTATGTACAACTTTATATATGTTTTCTTTAAAGGTTGTGGCCCGTGTAATTTTTATATTTGTTTCCCAAATTTGCATCCATTTACGTTTATCTATTTCATATCCTAAATCTTTGCTCCATTTTTTCCAACTGGCCCATATCACATCTTCCTGTATCTTTTTCTCTAAAAAAATGTTATATATCTTTTTAATGAGTTGCGTTTCTGCTATAAGCCAAGCCTTATCCAAATCTGTTTCTTTTCCATAAAAGCCAATTTTCACATCTTCCTTAAACCTTGATTTCAATTGAAAGTTTTGTAACCAGGTCAACTCAATGTTCTGGGCTTTCAGGATATCAGATGTTTTCAGATTATTCCCACTATCTAACAAATTTTTATAGGAACAGTCTCCCCCATGAAGGTACAGCGATGGTATTTCTAGCGCTTCTATCGGTGCAACCCATCTAGGTATCTTCTTATAATGCTGGAATTTAATTTCCCGCCAAACTAATAACAGAGACCTTCTCAAAAAATGTCGTTCAAAAAATTTCTTTTCTTTATCATACCAGAGTGTAGCGTGCCACCCCTGTGGGAGGTCATAACCTTCCAGTCTTAAAAGCCTATTATTGGACAGAGTTGCCCATTCCCTTACCCAAACCAAAGCCGCAGCTTTATAGTATAGATCCCACACCGGCATAGCTAAACCTCCAGACTCCTTTCTACACTGCATTAGTTGTAGCCTAAATCTTGGCTTTTTCGCTTGCCAGACGAATGAGGAGCAACTCTTACTTAATTCTTTAAAAAACTCTTGATTTTGTAGTATCGGTAGTGTCTGGAACAGGAACATCACTTTCGGCAGGATAGCCATCTTAATCGTAGCAATTCTGCCTAACAAAGATAATTGTAGCCCTCTCCAACTTTCCAGGTCTTTCTTAATTTCTAACAGTAGTTTCTTATAATTATCCTTGTATAAAGAGCAACACTTGTTTGTTATCCATATCCCAAGATATTTGATTTTTTTAGTTACTACAAATCCTGTTTTCTCTTGTATCACCTTTTCACTTTCTTTAGAACAATTCTTTGTAATTACTTTAGATTTTTGGTGATTCACTTTCAACCCCGCCACCTGACCGTATATCTCTAACTTGTGCATTAGGTGGCCTAAGGATGTAGTGGGTTCCTCCAACATCAAAACCAAATCATCGGCATATGCCAATAATTTAAACTGTTCACCTTTCACATTTAAACCTTTAATTGCTGTGTCTGCCCTTACCATATCATTAAATAGTTCTATTACAAAAATAAATAATAAGGGGGACAGCGGGCATCCTTGTCTTGTTCCTTTATCTATTTTTATCTTGCTGGTCAGATGACCGTTAAAGCTTATTTTAGCCTCTTGCTGTGTATAAATCGCCTGTAACATGTTATAGAATGGTTCTCCACAGTCCCAATGATTAAATTGTCTAAGTAAGAATTCCCAGCTGACGTTATCAAACGCCTTCTCGGCGTCCAAGAAAAAAAGGGCTATCTGATCACTTGGGTGATATTCGTAAAATTCAATCACATCCAATAATATCCTAACATTATTTCTCAAATGATGTTGTGGCAAAAAACCTGCTTGATCACTATGAATAACCTGTTGTAAAACCTCTTTAAGTCTACTCGCTAGAATAGCTGCAAATATCTTGTAATCGCCATTAAGCAATGAGATGGGCCTATAATTTTTTATTTGTGTTATATCCGATTGTTGTTTAGGAATCAAAGAAATTAAGGCCTCTTCCCAAGATTTTGGCATTCGTTTATTATCAATGATATTTTGTATGGTTAATTTCAAAGGGTTTCCAATTTGTTTGTTAAAGATCTGATAAAATTCTATGGGCAGTCCATCAGGTTCAGGTGTCTTTCTTACTTTTAATTTTTTAAGGACCGCCGTTATCTCAATAGTAATTGGTGCATTCAGTTTATCTTTTTGTTCTGTTGTAAACTTTTTCTTATTATAATTATCCAGAAACTTTTCTATTTCTTGTATATCTTGTTCCTTCTGGGTATATAATTTTTTGTAGAAGCCCTCTATTATATTTTCCATCTCTTTTGGAGAGAAACAGCTATCTCCTTGGTCATTCTTTAACATTTTTATCTGGCTCTTTTCTTTGTCTCTCTTGAGCCTATATGCTAGCCACCGGGAAGGCTTGTTCCCCTTTTCAAAGAATTGTTGTTTTGCATACTTTAACTTTTCTGCCAATTCTTGTGTTAGTAAGGTATTCATTTGATGTTGTAACGCCATGATCCTAAATCTTAGTCTAGCAGAGTATGATAGCTTCTTCAGAAGATCTTCTTCTTTCCTAATCTGTTCTACTAAATGTTTGTATTTCTCGCGTTTTTGTCTTTTCAACCATATTTCCTGTCTTATAATTCTTCCTCTCACAAAGGCCTTAAACGTGTCCCAAATTATATCTATATTTGTTTCTGGGATAATATTTTGCTTAAAAAAGGCTTCAAATTCTTCTTTACTCTCTTTCACAAAATTCTGATTGTTTAGCAACCACGTTTTCAGCGTCCATCTAAAGGGTCTGGTTATATCGCTAATCTCCACCATCACAGGATTGTGGTCTGCGAAGGTTGCCGGTAATATCTCAGCTTCCTCTACATCTGATAGAAGTAAACTCGAGGCCCATATCATGTCGATCCTCGACCAGGATTCATGGCAGGCAGAGAAAAAAGTATAATCTTCTTTTTTGCCATTTCTTACTCTCCAGAGGTCTATAAGATTCAGCTCATTAGCTAGTAATAAGAAAGCTTGAGGGAGTTCATTTGATTTCGGTGTGCCTTTTCTTTGACTTTTCCTATCTTCTTTTGTGCTTAACACAGCATTAAAGTCACCCACGACAAAAGTTTCTTCAGCTGAAAACTTTACTAATATATTTCGTAATTTCTGGAAAAAAATTTCTTGTCCTTGATTGGGTGCGTAAATATTCACTATTAGAGCTGCTCTATTCTGTCTTCTAATTTTAATAATGAGGATTCTGCCATCCTCTGATCTAAAAATCATCTCAGGAAATAAGTAAGGTTTAACATATGTTGCAACTCCCCGTTTTTTGCAATCATCTGCCGCCACAAAACACAGCCCCAACCTTCTATATTCTAATAGTTTTTCATCCACCTTCTTAATATGTGTCTCCTGAATACAAAGTATATCTGTGTTGAGTTTCTTTGCCTGACAAAATATCTTTCTTCTTTTTTGTGGTGTATTCAGACCGTTGATATTAATTGACACAATTTTAAGCTTCTTCTTGTCCATTCTAATTTCCTTTCAATTCTTTTTCTCTGTCGTCGTAACCTAGTAAATACCGACGATTGTCCAAATTTCTTGTGTCTTCCCGTTCTTTTTTCTTTTGGTTTCTGGATTTCCACTTCTTGCAATTCACCTTGTGACTCCTGAAAATCCTCTTCTGAATTACTAGCTTCTTCCTCTTCACCACCCAGGTCTTGTCCATATTTTCCTAAGAATTCTTCTAACTTCATTGTAGAATTTAATCTATGGCTTTTTCCCTTGTAAGTGAAGGCAATTCCTTCCTTCTCTCTCTATTAAGTACGTTGCCTAAGTCCTAGGGTTGCCAAGTGCTTACCTGTTCCGGAGCGGGGGAGTCCAGCCTTGCTCTGGGAGTCTTCGCGCGCGCGCAAAGCGTGCGCACACCGCAAGCACATCACACGGAAGTGACGCAAGCACTTTGGGGACATTGGGGGCAAGGGCCACAATCATCCGAGGGAAAACCATAGAGTTTTCCCTCGGTTTCCCTCGGATGATTGTGGCCCCGCCCCCAACGTCCCCAACGTGCTTGCATCACTTCCCTGTGATGTGCTTTGGGGGTGGGGTTCCGGCGGCGGTGGGGAAAGGGCCTCCTGGGCGGGGGTTTCCCCACCCCTCGGGGGGACTTGACATCCCTACTAACTCCACAGTTTGCCAGTTTGCCACTACCCATAAATAATGGATCCCAAATGCCAAAACAAAGGGCAAATTATGCACATATTGTCTGCACATAATGACTGTAGGGTTTCTTTCCTTTTAAAAGCTTGTTTAAGGATAAGTTATCAGTGTGAAGAATAGCAACCCATCTCCAGTGCTTACAAAGCGTTGCTGTATCAACACTTATTCCCCTATGTGTGCACTATTCTGAGTTGTGAAATAAGGAACATGAGAACATAAGAGAAGCCAATGTTGGATCAGGCCAATGTCCCATCCAGCCCAACCCTCTGTCTCACAGTGGCCAAAAATACCAGGTGCCATCAGGAGGTCCAGCAGTGGGGCCAGGACACTAGAAGCCCTCCCACTGTTGCCCCCCCAACACCAAGAATACAGTGCATCACTTGCCCCAGACTAAGGTCCCTGCCACACGGGATGGCTGGAACGCGGCTAAGCAGAGCCGCACCAAACTTGAGACGCCGTGGCGGGATCCCACGGATCCCCTCAGCCGCGGCGCATCGCTCCCCGGCATGATCAGATGCCGGGGAGAATGCGACGATGCGAAGGGGAGCCTGGCGAACTGCACATGCTCACACATGTGCAGTTCGGCCAGGAGCCGGGGATGTGCTGGCGCAAGGACGCACCGGCGATCCCACGGCCGCACTTGCCACGGCCCATCCGAAAGAACCACCCAGGGAGGTGGTTCTTTTTTGCTGCGCTGTATGGGCGGAATGGGACGGATCGGAGACGGTAGCACGACGTTCCCCAGATGTTGCTGTGGGATCGCGCCTGTTTGCTCCGGCCCCGATCCGTCCTTCTCCCGGCCCAAACGGCTCGTATGAACAGGATTAGGGCATTTGATTTCTTTTCACCCACTTATTATTCTGCACCTTGTTGTTTGACCTCCTATAAAATAAGCCTTTTTCTTGTTTCAGTCTGCCTGCTCCTCACACCTGTTATTCGGCCTAAAGGGAGATCTGAAGGTCTTGGGACTCTGGGCCTTCTCAAGGGAACTCTGGGCCTTCTCAAGGGAACCTTCTCAAGGGTTCCCTTCTCAAGGGAACCTAAATCCAGAGTGGTGGCAGCGTCAGGTGACACCCCAACTGAGTCGTGACAGGTGTGGTGACCAGAACTGTACACAGTACTCCAAATGAGGTCGCACCATCGATTTATACAGGGGCATTATGATACTGGCTGATTTGTTTTCAACTCCCTTCCTAATAATCCCTAGCATAGCATTGGCCCTTTTTATTGCAGTCCCACGCTGTCTCAACATTTTCAGTGAGTTATCTACTACGACTCCAAAATCACTTTTGGTCAGTCTCCACCAGTTCATTAGCTACCTTCCAGTCCTCAGGAATGGAGGCAGATTTTAATGAAAGGTTACATATTTTTTGTCAGGAGATCCACAAGTTCACATTTGAGTTCTTTCAGCACTCTCGGATGTATGCCATCCGGGCCTGGTGATTTATTAGTTTTTAAGTTGTCTATCAGTCATAGGACCTCCTCTCTCATCACCTCAATCTGACTCAGGTCTTTCAACACCCCTCCCAAAATCAGTGGTTCTGGAGTGGGCAAGCACTTCTCCTCTTCCACAGTGAAGACAGGCAAAAAATGCATTCGGCTTCTCAGCCATTTCCCTATCATCCCTTAGTACTCCTTTTACCCCTTGGTCATCCAAGGGCCCCACTGCTTCCTTGGCTGGTTTCCTGCTTCTAATCTATTTGAAGAAAGTTTTATTGTTGGTCTTCATGTTTTTTGCTATATGCTCCTCATATTCTGTTTTTGCCTGCCTGATCACAGAGTTGCATTTTATTTGCCACAGCCTGTGTTCCCTTTTATCAACCTCACTGAGACTAGCTTTCCACCGCTTAAAGGAATCCTTCTTACCTTTTACAGCTTCCATTACTTTGTTAGTTAACCATGCAGGCTTTTTCCTATACCTGTTTGTGCCTTTCCTAACCTGCGGTATATATTTTTTTCTGGCTTCTAGGATTGTAGTTTTAAATAGTCTCCAAGCTTCCCCAATGGTTTTGACCCTTTCTACTTTTCCTTTCAGTTTCCTCCTCACATGTCTCCTCATATCAGAGAACTTACCCCTTTTAAAGTTAAAAGTGGTTGTGTCGGTCTTTTTGGACAACTCCCTAGTTATACAAATGTTGAACTCAATAATATTATGGTCACTGTTTCCAAGGGGTGCAATCAATTTTACATCTCTCACCAGGTCTTGGGTATTACTTAGGACCAAATCCAGAATCGCCTTTCCGTGGTAGGTTCTGTGACCATCGGTTCCATAGCACAGTCATTGAGAGTGTCTAGAAACTCAATCTCTTTTTCCCGACTTGAACACATATTGACCCAATCAATGTGTGGGTAGTAAAAATCACCTATTATGACAGTTATTTTGTCTAGCCTTTAATTCTTTATATAATTCATCATTTTATAATCCTCTATCTTTTGATCTGGTGGGTAATGACAAACTCCCAGTGTTAAGCTTCCTTTTGGGCCCACTA
>NW_015175974.1:211904-232329 GCF_001447785.1 Gekko japonicus
CTACTACCTGCCTCCTTGACCCATGCTCTTCCCTGTGGGGAGGGCATTTGGGCCCCTCTGGGGGAAATTGTCAACTTGCCATTCTCTTCTGGGACTTTCCCCAGGGCTCTGAACAGGGCCGGCCCGAGGTTGGCCTGCGCTCTAGGTGAGCGCAGATGCCAACCTCCCGGCGGGGCCTGGAGACACGGGCAGTGTGTGTGTGTGGGGGTCTGGGCATCCCCAGTCCTCCTCCCCCCCCCGTTGCCGCCGGGCAGGAGAAGCCTAGGAAGAAGAAGAAGGCAGAAAGCGCCGCGTCGGAGAAGGGGGCCATTCCTGCCCCCCTCCCCGGCCAGCCGGCCTCCCTCCCCCGGCTGGTGTTGCGGCTGCTGCCGCTGCCGCGCACGCCTCCTGAGGCGCCGGGCGGTGAGCGTGTGTGGGGTCTGGGCGTCCCCGGCCCTCCTCCCCGCTGCCGCCGGGCAGGGGAGGCCGAGGAAGAAGGAGGGGGCGGGGGGCAGAGAAAGCAGCCCCCCTCCATCCCTTCTTCCCTCCCACCTCCCCCCCCCAGGATGAGCAATGTGCTTGGAATGAGGTTTCCCATCCCTGGATTTTCTCTCTCTCTCCCCCCTCGCGTCTTCCTTGCACACATAGGCGCCTGCCTGTGCGCACGCTAATCTCACTCTCTCCGCCACACTGCTGGCATGCGACCTCGGAGACGGCTGCTTGGTAGCCCGGGAAGGCGTCGGGAGAAGGGCGAATGAGCCAGCCCCCCCCCATTCCCTCCACACACCCCACTGAATAGCCACTCTGCCAGGCGTCGCCAGCTGAGGAGAGCCCCCCCTCCAAAGGGGCCCCCGAAGAAGCCGGATCGGTCCTGGATTGTACAACCCTGGGCGGGCAGGGGGGGCGCTGCTTGGCTTGTGTCTGCGGTGATTTCTCTCCCCTTTCCCTCGAACGCTGTTGAGGAAGGCGCGAGGGAGAGCGGGCGCTTCTCGAGCTCCGCTGCGATGCTCTTGTAGCGGGCGGTGAAAGCCGAGGGGGGGCAGAGAGAAGACCCCCCGCCCGCGCCTGCCCCGAGACCGAGCGTGCCTCTCTCTCGCTCCCTCTGTCTCTGCCTGGCTGCTCCGTGCCAGCCCCGCACGCAAACACACCTCCCCGCCGCCCGGACGATGTCCAGTGGGTAGATAGTCATACATGTGGCTCAAGTGCAGTATCTTACATCTTTTGCTACAGCTGTACAACACCATGACCGATTTCCCACAAGCAGCTGCTCCGCCCTCGCTCTTCCCTTTATCCCGATCATATGTGTCAATTTCCCACTATTTGCTGCGCAGCTGCATTTTGCCCCACAGCTTCACCAGGTTTCCTCCGCGTCTACTCAATCCTGTTTCTATGCAGCCTCCATTGCGTCTGTGAGCTCGCAGCCAGCCTAATTGTTTAGAACTATTCGGTCAATCACGACTCTGCCACAGGGCAGACCAAATAGTAGGGAATTGGCTATTGGCTGTGAGGTATTTGCGAGCTATTTCTCAGATATGATTGTAACGATCCGCAAGGACCTCCTGACCACAATTGACACAGTAAAGGAACTGAAAGCCCCTTGTCTGTCTTCAGGTCCAATATTGGACCACTTCAGCCAACTCTCCCAGGAGGATGTTGACAGGATCTTGGCAGCAGTGAGGCCTACTACCTGCCTCCTTGACCCATGCTCTTCCCTGTGGGGAGGGCATTTGGGCCCCTCTGGGGGAAATTGTCAACTTGCCATTCTCTTCTGGGACTTTCCCCAGGGCTCTGAACAGGGCCGGCCCGAGGTTGGCCTGCGCTCTAGGTGAGCGCAGATGCCAACCTCCCGGCGGGGCCTGGAGACACGGGCAGTGTGTGTGTGTGGGGGTCTGGGCATCCCCAGTCCTCCTCCCCCCCCCGTTGCCGCCGGGCAGGAGAAGCCTAGGAAGAAGAAGAAGGCAGAAAGCGCCGCGTCGGAGAAGGGGGCCATTCCTGCCCCCCTCCCCGGCCAGCCGGCCTCCCTCCCCCGGCTGGTGTTGCGGCTGCTGCCGCTGCCGCGCACGCCTCCTGAGGCGCCGGGCGGTGAGCGTGTGTGGGGTCTGGGCGTCCCCGGCCCTCCTCCCCGCTGCCGCCGGGCAGGGGAGGCCGAGGAAGAAGGCGGGGGCGGGGGGCAGAGAAAGCAGCCCCCCTCCATCCCTTCTTCCCTCCCACCTCCCCCCCCCAGGATGAGCAATGTGCTTGGAATGAGGTTTCCCATCCCTGGATTTTCTCTCTCTCTCCCCCCTCGCGTCTTCCTTGCACACATAGGCGCCTGCCTGTGCGCACGCTAATCTCACTCTCTCCGCCACACTGCTGGCATGCGACCTCGGAGACGGCTGCTTGGTAGCCCGGGAAGGCGTCGGGAGAAGGGCGAATGAGCCAGCCCCCCCCCATTCCCTCCACACACCCCACTGAATAGCCACTCTGCCAGGCGTCGCCAGCTGAGGAGAGCCCCCCCTCCAAAGGGGCCCCCGAAGAAGCCGGATCGGTCCTGGATTGTACAACCCTGGGCGGGCAGGGGGGGCGCTGCTTGGCTTGTGTCTGCGGTGATTTCTCTCCCCTTTCCCTCGAACGCTGTTGAGGAAGGCGCGAGGGAGAGCGGGCGCTTCTCGAGCTCCGCTGCGATGCTCTTGTAGCGGGCGGTGAAAGCCGAGGGGGGGCAGAGAGAAGACCCCCCGCCCGCGCCTGCCCCGAGACCGAGCGTGCCTCTCTCTCGCTCCCTCTGTCTCTGCCTGGCTGCTCCGTGCCAGCCCCGCACGCAAACACACCTCCCCGCCGCCCGGACGGACTGAATGGTTTCCCTGTACCAGCCCTTCAGCGGGAAGATCAACACCTCCCGGTCGTTCCCCGCCGCCCCCGAAGCCAGCCATCTGCTGGGGCCCCAATGCACCGAGGAGGACCCCGCCGCCGGCACCACGGCTGGCGCCGGGAAGAGCTCGCATCCATCGCCCGGCGGCGGTGACAACTCCCGGCCCCGCTTCCGGCGCTGGAGAAGAGCCACTCCTGCCCCCCACCCCAGCCGGCCTCCCTCCCCCAGCTGCGGGAGGCACACCTTGGGGGCTTCTGGAGGGGCCGGAGGCCAGAGCAGCCAGCTGCGCGTCCTCTCCTCCTCTCTCTCCCCTTCCGCGCTAAGGGCTTGGGGCGCCTGGCGACGGCGGCGGGGAGGAGGAATGCGCTGCGCCCTGCCTGGAGAAGGGGCCCCTCCCGCCCTTGGCTGGGATGCGAACGGACCGCCCTGCTAGACGCCCGGCCTAAGTGCAGTACCCTGCCCACACCGCCATGGGCTGCGTCCTCCTCCTGCAGCCGGGCTGCAGAGCTCCTCCCAGCCCCGCTCATCCCAGCTGCTGGTCAGCGCCCCTGCCTCTCCTCCCGCGCCCTGACGGCCGGCTCGCGCTCTAGGCGAAGGCCTAGTTCGCCTAGCGGACGAGCCGGCCCTGGCTCTGAAGGGGGTGTAGTTCGTCCGCTCTTGAAGAAGCCATCATCGAACCCTACGGTCCTGGCCAACTACCACCCAGTATCAAATTTGCTGTTTCTGGGTAAGGTGGTTGAGAGAGTGGTGGCTGAAGAACTCCAAGCTTTCCTGGAGGATGCTTCCGTCCTTGATCCTTTCCAGTCTGGCTTCCACCCTGGCCATGGGACAGAGGTGCCACAAGGGGCGATCCTCTCGCCAATGTTATTTAACATCTACATGCGCTCCCTCACCCAGTTAGCCCGGAGTTATGGGCTGGGTTGCCATCAATATGCGGATGACACCGAACTCTATCTGTTAATGGATGGCCATCTGTCCTCTGTCTGACATTCTGGCTGAGGCTCTGGTGACTGTGGCTGGATGGTTGCGGCAGAGCTGATTGAAGCTAAATCCATCAAAGACGGAGATCCTGTACCTGGGTCAGGGGTGTGTGGATGTAGATATCAGACTCCCCACACTGGAAGGGGCACCTTTGGTGCTGACCCAGAAAGTGAGGAGCCTGGGAGTAACACTGGATGCCTCTCTTTCTATGGAGGCCCAGGTTACGGCAGTTGCCAGATCTGCATTTTCCATCATCGGCAGATAAGGCTGCTGAAACCATATATCTCCCCCCAAGACTTAGCTACAGAGATCCATGCAATGGTCACTTCCAGGCTTGATTACTGCAACTCGCTCTATGTAGGCTTACCCTTGAGGCTGACCCGGAAACTACAGCTGGTGCAAAATGCGACAGCGCACCTGCTGACATGCGACGCCTGTGCGGGCTCATATCCGGCAGGTGCTTCGCCAACTGCATTGGTTGCCAGTTGACTTCTGGATTTGCTTTAAGGTGCTAGTAATCACATTTAAAGCCTTATAAGGGACCGCCTCTTCCCATATATGCCCCGAAGAGCATTACGCTCTATAGATCAACATCTCCGAGTTGTCCCTGGCCCAAAGTGTTCAACACGGTCGACTATGAATTGTTGACCCACCGCCTTGCTATGAATTGACCCACGTCCATATTGCCTTTTTCTGCCCTGGTCCCACCTGGTGGAACATGCTCCTAGTTGAGATTAGGGCCCTGCGGGATCTTCTTCAGTTCCACAGGGCCTGTAAGACAGACCTGTTCCACCAGGCCTTTGGTTGAGGCAGCAGACATCTCTATATGGCCTCCCTGAAGTGGTTGTCACCCATCTACTTATCAACCCAAATAATATGCCAGGGAACTTGCAGCCAGCTGATTTGTTAGAAGTGTGACTGTGTATTAATGTCTATTAATTTTAAATTGTTTACATTGTTTAATTTTAATTGTATTTATTTTATGTTTTATGATGTTACCCGCCCTGAACCTGCTCGCAGGATGGGCGGGCTATAAATACAAATAAATAATAAATAATAAATAAAAACAAGTTTCTGGTGATGTTATTTCCTCTATGCCCTGGAAAGCTTAATATGCCCATTTCTGCATATTAAACCCCTGTTAAATGGACAGACGTCTTTTTCCTAGTTCTGTCCCCTTTGAGCCTGCACACCAAATGTTAGGATGGAGCTATAAACTGAATGGTTTATTTTGAGTGTAAAACTTGGATTGCTTGCTGTTAAAAACAAGATTTTAAAAAATGCATTTACTTTTTCTGGGGGGGGAGGGGGCAATGGAGCCCAGAGCAATGCTTCCTTGCCTATGTGTAACCCCAGATGACTTACTAGGCCTTTTTTCCTTTTCTACATGTTGTGATTCAAGTTGAATGGAATGTTTTTGCATTTGTAACAAGAGAGGAGCTGGATTAATAACAGTGGAAGGGACTGCCACAAACTGTCTTTTTACTATAAAAGAACACTAATCCAGTATTTTGTTTCCTTTGCTGGGATATGCCTGTAGTTCTTCGAGCAACCAAATCAAACCAGTGTTCCTGAGTTGAGACCATATTCCCTTAACATCTGTTTTTAAATGGCCATTTGTTTTATTGTCCTACTCTTTCCCATGCATATTGGCCATTGCTAATCTGAAAGCCGGCGCAGTGCGCTAGACTCAAATAGCTTCTAGCATCTGTTCTTTTCATTACCACCTAGGTTATTCACAGAATATGCTACAGAACAAATGTGCCTTTTGTTGCTCGGTTTTCAATAGGCTCTATCTACGCGTAATCAAATACCGTCGCTATATTAATGCTTCCTCTTTAATGGCATTATAATTATGACACCAGATTAAATCAAGGAACTAAGGGTAGAAACCGCCTATTTTGAATTAATAAGGTGAGCCTACCCTAAAATCTAGCTAATTGTATAGCTTCAGATACTGCCAGTCAGTCATGTACCTTTGGGTTATTAAACAGCCTGTCATTTCACTTCCTAAATGAAGGGTGTGGTTTGTTCACACTCTCCTCAAAAACATGTGTAGTGGCTCTAGGGACTTAATGGGACTTACTTCTGAGTGTGCATGTTTAGAATTGCACTATATGCCACATTACTGCTACTTTTGGCCAGGTGTTGGTGGTATTTCCAAATCCCCACTTTAAGAGCAAATGCTGAAGTAGAATATGAAGAGCTATAAGGAAAACTTCCCCATAACCAATTCACTTCTTCAGTGATTTTACTGTGTTGCATTGCTCTTATTAATGTTATAGCACATATTCATTTGTTTTGTTTGTTATGTATTATATTATATCTCAAGTTCTGTTGGGAGCTCAAGCAACCATGGGTTCCTAGTCACATCCAGCTACTGATGTCCACATTCTGACTTTATGATACTCTGGGACAAGCTACTTTTGGAAGATATTCCCAGCTATAGCACATTATAAACTGAATACTCTGATGATGATGAATGATGATACTCTGGGACAAGCCACTTTTGGAAGATATTCACAGCTATAGCACATTATAAACTGAACATTTGTTATAGCATTTGTAAGGACAGTAAAATTACTCCAATAGACTGGTTAAATGTAGAGACAGGTGCATGGCCTTGAAATATTAATGAAAAGTGTGGTTTAGGAGTTTCAAGATTAATGCTGAAATTTAACTTGGATTTAAAAAATCCTATTTATGTCAGGTCATGGAGGAAATATAATACAACTCAGGTAGGGCTGCCAATTCTGGGTTAGGGAAGTCTAGGGCTGCCAAGTGGGGGCGGGGGGCGGGTAAACCCCCGCTTTGGAGGCTCGATTTCCGCCGCCGCGGAATCAGGCCCCGGGGGGAACTCCGCCCCCCGAAGCGTAGCATGGCTGCATCACCAGAGGTGACGCAACCACGTTGATCACTTCCAGGACATGCTGGCGGCCTAATTGCAGGGTCAGCCTTGAGCAGACTGTAATGTTCACGTCGCACAGTACATAACACAATACTTCAGTCCAGGAAAGAAGGGCAATATGACCCTTCATTGAATATGTAGGAATTTATTTATTTTATTCAATTTCTACCCCCCCCTCCCCGCCACAGGCAGGCTCAGGGCAGCTTACAATAAGGGTTAAAAACACATTAAAACACAAACATGACAAGCATAACTCAACAATAAAATAGAATAAAATGAAAATAAAGTGCTGGTGACAATAACAACCTGGCAGCCATGATAGATGTTCCCAAAAATTGGCCCCCGTCAGTGTCTGGCAGAGTTAGTTCTATTCTCCAGCTCAGTTAATGTTAGTTGATGTTACTGTAAAAGATCCCGCAGGGCCTTGATGACCTCCGGGAGCTCATTCCACCAGTGTGGAGCCACCACTGAGAAGGCCCTCACCCTGGTAGAGGCCAGTCTGGCATCTTTTGGTCCAGGGAGGGCCAAACAATCTTGTGACCCTGACCTCAGTGCTCTCTGGGGGACATGTCGGGAAAGGCAGTCCTTCAGGTAGGCAGGCCCCTGGCCATATAGGGCTTTAAAGGTCAAAACCAGAAGAGTGTTATACACCTATGTATGTACTCACAAATTATTATTACTATTATCAAGTTATTCCACTTTTTAAAAAACCCTTTTGATTAAGAGATGAATCCTGACGTTTACAAATTCATTCATGTTGCTAATGCTGTGGAAATTGTAACTTAAAGCTGCCACTTCAGCAACATGTGAGAAGTAGAGGTGGACATTTTGGCTTCACCTACAACTTAGGCACCACCATGCAGCCATATTTTCCTACTTCCTCTGAAAGGGGGTATCAGTTTAATAAGAATTTCTTTACATGCCAAAAAATAATGACACAAGAGGCCTATTGGAAGGATGGATGTAACAGGCTACAGCTAATCTGGAAAAACAATCTTAAAAAGCAAGGGAAAACAAACGTGCCTTTACCATTGAGCTGTCTCTGTATAATACTAAAGTGACTTAACAACAGCTGTTTTGATAGAAAGCAAATGTTTATTCAGAAACTATATATGCATCATTAAAACCTCCATAACTTTTTCTGAAATGGAAAGACTGGTATTTATGGCCAAAGACAACAGCTAGGGCAGGAAAAGAATGTTCAGTATTCGGCAAAAGGAAGGATGTGATAGACTGGGAATTTATGTGCAATTCTTAAGGCTTTGTTACATTAATAATAAGGGTGCCGGCTTCATCCCATGAAGGTTAAAAAGAATACAGAGTAGAGAGATAGAAAGTAAAGTATATGGAAAACAACATACAGGTTTATTATTTTAAAACAGTTGTGAAGTCAGGAGAGCGATTTTAGTTTATGCAAATAACCCCAGAAAAAGGGTTTAAGTTGTTCTATAGAACAATGCTGCAGCACAGACAAGCAATTTTCTGTGCAGCAACACTGCATCAGTACCTATATGAGAGAAACCACAACAGAGGAAGCCAAAACAGGAACATTCACCAGGAGATGCCTGGTAGTTCAGTGAAGAAGTCCACTGCAATAGGAACCAGGCGATAACCTGCCAGAGGGAGATAACAAAATGACTCCAACAATGCACAACTTACCACTTGAGTATTCTGGCAGCAATGTGGTTTTCTCCTATTATGGGGAGGAGGAGGAGGAGGCATTCTGTGAATAGGTGTGGGTTTTTGAGAGCTCTGCACCTTTGGTGTGCACAGTGTGAAGGATGGAGAGTGTTTAGAAACCAGTTTGGTGTAGTGGTTAAGTGCGTGGACTCTAATCTGGGAGAACCGGGTTTGATTCCCCACGCCTCCACTTGCAGCTGCTGGATGACCTTGGGCAAGCCATAGTTCTGTCAGAACTGTTCTTGAAAGAGCAGTTTCTATCAGAGCTCTCTCAACCCCACCTACCTCACAGGGTGTCTGTTGTGGGGAGGGGAAGGGAAAGGAGTTTGTAAGCCGCTCTGAGACTCCCTTGGGTAGTGAAGGGCGGGGTATAAATCCAATCTCCTCCTCCTCCTCTTCTTCTTCTTCCTAAACCCTAAGCAGAGCACCCATAAAGACAAATGTTAGCAATATGCCTCCCATTTGGTTGTGTGTCTTTCATTGTTGCATCCACCGCCAAGTTTCCATTTGTGTCTTTTATGACTTTGAGGAAGGAAGGATATAGCCCCTCCCAAGCCCTGAACCTTGATGCAGATCCCTAGAGGGACCTTATATACTGATAGAGAACTGCAATGGCTGTGATCACACAGGCAGTTTGCCCCGACACGGTCACTCCTCCCCTCCGGATCAAATCAGCATGATCAGATGCACACCTGGCACCTGACAGCCATCCGTACCCACCTCATGGTAGAATGACTCCCCATCAGCTTAAAAAGCTACTGGGGAAATCCAGTGGTTTCCTGGGTGAGGCGCTTCCATGGTGGCTTTTCCGGTGACTGATCAGCCAGGTGCGCCACGGAAGCCCAGGAGGCGTGTGAACGGCCCTCCCATTTCTGGCATGGCAGTATGCCATTCTCAGCAACCCAACCAATCAGAGGGGCACATCAGCCATGGCTCTGTGCTGGTGCTGTGGTAGTGATGTGAACCGGCCCTCATGGGCTGGCTACCCAATGCAGCCGGTGTTGCGGGACCGGTGTGAATGCTGTGAAGCACACCTAACTCCAGCGGCTTTTTTCTCCGCAGGATACTGCCATGGCAACCTGCCTGTCTGAACACAACCTATGACTGCCTGCTAGAATCCTATCTCCTCTGGCTGTAGGAACTGTCCACTGACTTCAACCTGAGTGTTATCAGACGCTGTCATTGCTGGTATGTTGGTGGAGGTAGAAATGAAACATGAGTAAACATAGAATCCAACTAGTCTCTACTTCTTTGCCATTGCCATGCCCTTGCTCTACCGATCTTGTGCCTCCTAGTGGTCTGCTGCTTTCATAATTCTATTACTGGTAGATATCAGTTGCTTGCCCTGACCTGGATGGCCCAGGCTAGCCTCATCTTGTCAGACCTCAGAAGCTAAGTAGGGTCAGCCTTGGTTAGTATTTGGATGGGAGACCACCAAAGAATTCAAGGGTCACTATGCAAAGGAAGGCAATGGCAAGCCACTTCTGAATGCCTCTTGTCTTGAAAACCCTATGAGGTCACCATAAGTCAGCTGCAACACAACAGCATTTTCCTCCAACACTATCAGTAGTTCAACGGGGGGGGGGGAGTTTGCTGGTGTGAATTCCCTAAGGTGGAGTATTTTGAAGCAGCAAGCTCCACAGAAGAATTTAGGCGCCGTCCATTCTCCATCCAGTCAGTCTATGTCAGGGATAGGATTAGACTGGTTTATGTCTTTGTCAGGTTCCACAGCCAACAACGGAGTACACGCTTATAAGAAAGGTTATACTTTATTGCAGACCTATAGAGGCATTAACATAGTCACTGTTAAGAATGGCAACGGTCCTACAAGCATAATGGGATATAGGGTATTCATATGCACCCCCCTTTCCATAAGCCAATTAGCCAGGCTCCCACATGCGGGAGAAGGGTCCCCAGGCCGTTAGAGGCTGCAGCTGGGAACCGAAAGCGCTCCCACGGTTCCAGGCATCCCAGACACTACACCAGCAACCTGCAAGGTCATTGATAAGCAAGCAGTACAAAAGCAAAAGTAAAGAAGCAACATCTGGCCCAAATAGAAAGAGAATTAATCCCCCCCCAATCATGGCAGCCTAGCTGACAGTCTTGTGATTAAATTGTTTGTTGCAAGGTGTTTATTGTGCCTTAGGCAGTTGGCTGTTATTGCTGTTGCCTTCTTCAGCTCAAGCATTCATCTGCTCTTCTTTATGATTTTGTGCACGGTATTTTACCTTATTAAGTCCACCTATTAAAGCAGGGGTGTCAAACATAAAGCCCAGGGGCTGGAACCAGCCCGTCCAGGACTCTTATGTGGCCCGCGAGTTACTGATGCAAGGGAGGGAGTGCTGGGGGGAATGGGCAGAACCACTCAAGCATCTTGAGACCATCTGCCCAGCTCTGTACTGCTGCCTCTCCCGTCCGCCTATGTGGGTTTTCCTCTCTACCCCCCTCCCAGCCCATGGGGCCTTGCAGTGAGGATATACCAACTCAGAGCTTACCAGCTGCTGTCCTTTATGCAGTTTCTATCTTCAGTACCTGTCATTACATTTTATGGCACACAGGGCCCATCCTGAAAAAGTGACATATCAGACCCGGCCCTTATAACCAATGAGTCTGACACCTCTGTATTAAAGGGTATACGCAACCTTATTTATTTTTATAGGTATTTCCACCTTGCTGAATACAGACATCACATGTTCGATGCTTGCCTGCAAAGGCAGGGATAAGAATTTCACAATGGTAGAATTCTCTAAATTGGAACATATGATGTTTCCTTATACTGAGCCCAACCGTTGGACCATCTAGCCCAGTATTTTATTCTCTGACTGACACTTGCTCTCTAGTGAAAGGCAAAGCCCTGCTATCAGTGAAGCTTTCAGTTGGAGATGGGGGTGGGGTGTGTGGAATGAATCTGTGACTGTGTACATGAGAGGCATGTGCTCTATAACTGAGCTATGGCCTCACCCCAGTTTTGCATCCTCTTTTCCATTGCCACCTTCTTCTAAGCCTTAATACCCCTTTATGTCGTTTCCTGTTCTCTCTTCAAGCCCAGCCAAGGCAAATCTTTTCCTGATCCTCCATCCTGCTATCAGTTGCATTGTATTTCACCTTTCTTCTTTAAACTAATCTTTCCACAGTTCCTATGAATCCACATTGTGACCTCCAAAATGGCGGCTCTACTTTTTATTATGTTCTTAATAAATGCTGAATTTATGTAACTTTATGTCTCTCCCAAATAAATTTGCTGTAGAAAAGTGTGTGGAAAATGAGTGTGGAAGCTCAAAACTAGACAAAATTTTACCAGAGGTGAAAGGAGGAGGAGCCTCAGGGCTGTTGTTTTCAGTGGGAACCACATATCTCCTGTAATATGGAATTTTTCTGGCCTAAGAACTGAAGCAGTGAACTCCATTAACAAAGAAGCTGAAGACTGTAGTGTTCCTCATTGAAACATCAGTGTCCATTTTTATCTTCAGCCAGTTAAAAAAAAGGAAAAACAATTTGCCCTGAGGTGAAAATGACTAAGTGAATATGTAGCAGAAAAAGAAAATATTGTCAGGTTTCTAAGAGCAAAATATCATAAACACAGTTTATTTTAAAATGAGGGAAAATGGAAAATGATTTGACCTTGTCCTTTTAAGTAGGACCTCGCACACACTATTTTTTTGTATGGATTTAATTCTTTTGTTCCAAGGCAGGCTTTTTGTCTTTGTTTAGCCATCTGCCTATATAGATTGGAAATTAGTAATAGGAAAGAACTTGGGATTTTTTCTTACATGATGTAACAAGATGTTATTTTTCCTGGCCACATGTAAAATGAATTTATAGAAGAATCATGCCAGAAATGCCTCAAGGAAACATTAGCCTTAACTGAACACTTAAAAAAAAAAAGTCCAAATAATGGAAGTGAATGCTATTTTTTCTTAAAACAACACTGCGACAGATGCCTACATTTTGCTGACAAGAAAAATCAAAATTAGATATTTTTCTTATATTAGATATCAGAAGAGTAACTGAGATATAGAGAACAAACACTAAAAATGGCATGCATGGACTTTGGCATCTACAAATAAATTATTCTGCAGAAGTTCTCTTGAAGTCTATAGCTCTTCTCCATTAGAAATTGTTGGATTCTTATGCTCATACATAACTGCAAGCAGTTTAGTGGTTGTGGCCAACAGTGAAGGAAGCTGAATATTCAGTAGATGGGTTTATGGATCCTCAAAAAACAGGATCACGAAACTGCGGGGGAAATCAGGCGAAGCCGCGAGTCAAAATGCAGCCCCGCAGCTTCGGGTGTGAAATTGACCAATAGTATCGGGGCAAATGGCGATGCAACATCGAGGCAGCTCTAGTGCGAAATCAGCCTCTGTGACTAAAACCACCCATTATTCTCCTCTGGCCAGGATTATCTGCATCTCCATGGCCCTGACAAAGGAAGCTTTGATTAATGGAGTTTGAATGAAGTATGACTGTGAAAGCATATATACCACAAACTTTGTTGATCTCTAAGGTACTACTCAGGGTTGCAGCCTCCAGGTGGAGCCTGGAGATCTCCCGCTTTTACTGTTGATCTCCAGCTGACAGAGATCAATTCCCCTGGAGAAAATGGCTGCTCTGAAGGGTGGACTCTGTGGCATTGTACCATGCAGAGGCCCCTCCCTTCCCGAAACCCTGCACTCTCCTGAATCCACCCCCAAAGTCACCAGGTATTTTCAAACCCAGACCTGGCAACCCTAGTACTACTGGACTCGAATCTAGCTGTTCTTCCAATAGCAGACCAACACGGCAGCCCTCTGAAACTGTCTATGGCCCTGAAAGACCCTGAGATGACTTGACTCAAATTGCAGGATGGAGTTAAAAATTGGTCCCAGGCCTGTAAAATCTCAAGACTTCTAATCCATTCTCATCACTTTGATTTATTCACTTCATTTCCCAAAGTCAGGCTGTACAAGCTAGACTACCAAGGACCACAAGTTTGGGTGGGCTGTAAAAATATATTTACAAAGCTAATAGCCTCGGATATAGTAATTTTAATTATTACTAACAATTAGAATCATAGAATCATAGTTGGAAGGGACCTCCAGGATCATCTAGTCTAACCCCTTGGATGGCAGGAAATTCACAAATACCTCCTCCACACACACACCCAGAGATCACTGTTCCACACCCAGAAGATGACAAAAAATCCTCCAGGATCAGCCAAACTGGCCTGGAATATTGCTTCCTGACTCCAAAGTAGCGATCAGCATTTCCCTGGGCAAGTAAGAAAGGGCCACGAGAACTGTTGGTTCTGGTCCGACCTTCTGGGGCAACAGAAAAGAACTCTACACCATCCTCTATATGACAGCCCTTCAAGTACTTGAAGATGGTTATCATATCACCTCTCAGTCGTCTCCTCTCCAAGCTAACCATACCCAGCTCCTTCAACTTTTCCTCATACGACTTGGTCTCCAGACCCCTCACCATCTTTGTTGCCCTCCTCTGGACACATTCCAGCTAGTCTTCTTAAATTGTGGTGCCCAAAACTGAACACAATTATTTTATTTAAGACATTATTTTATTTAAGCCATTTACTTAAAATTATTTGGCAGAGAATTCGACACTTTAATGATGGTCTGGGCCTGGCTGGGGTGATGGCATGCGTGCCCACAGAGAGGGCTCTGAGTGCCACCTCTGGCACCCGTGCCATAGGTTCAACATCACTGCTCTAGCCCATTTCCTTGCAGAAATATACCTTTACCTTTATACCTCTGCAACAAAATGGGCTAGAGACATACTCTTTTAAAATGACAGATAGGAATATGAAGAACCTGAGATACAGACTGTTATAATGTGATACTGATAAAATGATAAACAGCTGCCAATTAATAAAAACAAAAAGCAGGGGCACTCCCCAAAGGCGGGGGTGGAAAAAGCCAGTGTGGAGAAAAGGCTGCTGTATTGTCAGGACTGGGAAAATCCAAACTTTCCTGCCCATATAACATCTGCCTATTTAAGTCCTATGGGGCTATATTAGAAATTGAACGTGCAAGACAATGTAAGTCAATACATTTCTTTAAGCCCAAACCCTCCTTTATACAGAATACAACAAATTGGACATCACAGAAACCAGGCTTCAGGCTAGAAAATGCAATATGATTTCAATAATAATACCAGTCATACTAGATTTACACCCCCCCTTTCCAATTAACATTTCACATATATAAATATTAGTTACCTTATACAAGGTGATAGGTGCCCAGAATTGTACACAGCTCCTCAGCAAACACACTCTCCCTGGGCAGATGGCCTCCATTCACAAACTCCACCGCTACTGGGCTAAACCAATTCATTCATGGGGGTTACACCCACATAGCAGCCGCCAAGGGTTAGCTGCAATTTTTCCAAAAACTTCATAGCAAAGCAGGTTTTGGAAAAGTTGGACAAAAGCCAGGGAAACGCAGGGAGGTGCATGAATATACCAAAATGCTTTCGGGAAGCAGGAAGAAAAAACCTGACTCTCAACAGCATCAAACCCAGAGCAAATAACCTGTGTGGAAATGGCCTGCAGCAGAAGCTAGAAGAAGTTTCAGAAAGCTATCCCACACCAAAAGCTGCAGGTGTTTTACTATGCGCAGTAATAGTTAAGACACCTAATTATTTGCATATATATTTGCAAAAAAACCGAATAGCCCTCTTTATAAAACATTTATAGCTATATCGTCCTGTCAAAATTTGAGGAAATGACAGGGTAACACCTTAGCACAGGGTTCTACAACATGTTGCACCTTCCACAGTGCCCACCAATACTTCCGTTGGCACTGACCCAGCTTTCCAGAAAATGGGTGGGGCCATTGAAAGGCAGGGCATGTTACTGGCTGCCTTCATTCAAATGAAATGGTTTTTCCATTGGAGGATTAGGAGGACAGGTTGAGAGTCAGGTTTCCTCAGTCAGTATATAGTTCTGTTCCCCCTTCAGGAGGTGTGAAAAGGGAGGTATTCTGTTTGGTTCCAGCTGTTTGACAGCCATCTGCAGTTTTGTCTCTCAACCAAGCTCCTGCTTTTCTTGTTCACTCTGCACTTCCACAGTGACTTGCATTCCTCAATGACAGAGGGCTGCAGCAGCAAGACATGGGCTCTTTACAACTTGTTTTGCCAAGAGAACTGAAAGCCCTCATTCCAACAGAAACAAACCACAATAGGAACAGAACAAATGAATACTATGTGGATCTCATGCTTCCAATATATCTTGTCCCAAGGAAGACATATTGAGGAAAAGGCAAAGATCTGGGGAAATCTGTTACACTAACAAAAATCATGCATGGGATTTACAAGCAGCTTTATTGCAAGAAAGTAAGCAGATCTACACAAAGACCAGGGGTCATTTCGTAGAAAAAGAGCTAGGGGAACTCATTAGCATAACTCATTAGCATATGCCACACCCCCTGACATCAGGGGCCCGGCGGTGGACCTGAAAGGCCAGCGGGAGTGCGAGGAAGCCTCGCCAAGGCCCTCCCTGGCCCCAGGCAGGCAGGGGTGGGGAGAGGCGGGGAGGAAGCGACTTATCCTCCCTCTTCTCCTGCCTCCTCCTGGCTGAATGAGGGCTGGAAGCGGGGCGGCCGGAAGCAGGGGGCGGGGCTTCGTTGTGTGCCCCACCCCCTGCACCTCACCTGGGGGAACTGCGTTCCCCCCCGAAATGACCTCTGACAAAGACTGAACATTTTTGACTAAAATATGGCTGGCACTTCTTGTCATTGGAGTGAACTCTTATCACTGTCTCTGGTAAGCTGGGAGATACTTACCATGAAGGGTCCTTCTGCTCTGAGGAAAGGAGGACATCTTGGTGGGTGATCCATTCGGGGAGGCAGGAACAACTTCTTTTCCACTTTCTGTCTGCTTGGTGGGAATCACCCATCCTTTCAGTTCTGGTAACTCTGAAAGCAGTAAATGATTTCCTGAACTAAGAAAAATTAACACTCTGGAATTCTAACAAGGAGAAAGGTGAATAACAACAAATAATACGAACTATAGGACAGGAAGTGGCCCTGTTGTACAGAAGAGTGAAGAATGACAATGACTTTGGGAGGGACAAGATGTCTTCCTTTCCTCAGAGGAGAAGGATCCTTCACAGTGAGTATCCAATGGTCCGTTCTCCTTCTGAGGCAGAGGACATCTTGTTGGGACCTCCCAAAGAAGTGTCCCTATACTCTGAGTGGGTCATCATCTTCAGTTTCCAGACTATGTTGTTTGCAACACTCTCCTGCCAAACGCTGCATCGGCTGAGTCATAAGTGTTCAGTTTGCAGTGTCTAATGAAGGTTGATATTGGTCCCAGTCACACGAGCAGGATGATCTGCTGCCGAAGGGAGGCAAATTATAGCCGGAGCAAAAAGAACCGTGGGAGCGCGATTTGACGTGCCCCCACGGCTCCGTGCTCCATGCTCCGGCAGCCAATCACATGTTGTGCAGCAAACTGGCAGTAGTGCGGTTGTGCGCATGCGTGGGGAATGGTGCTGGCTGTGACGGGCTACCAGCACTTCCCTGACCAGATGCCTGGAGTTGCCACGCATCATCCGGAAGGTAGTGCTCTGTTGCTAGTACCTTTTAAATGTGCGTTTTCAGGCCAAAGGGACGGATCGGGGATGGGTGCATGACGCTTCCCAGATGTTGCGGTGTGATCGCACCCGCTTGATGCGCCCCCGATCCGTCCCTCTTTCGGGACAAATCCTCCCGTGTGACCGGGGCCATTGTTGACCAAGTGGCTGCCTTGCAGACCTCTTCAATTGTAGTGTGTCTAGTGAAGGCTGCATTGGTTGCAGCACTTCTAACTTGAATGAGTAGTAATCCCTGCCAGTATGCTTCATTTTTGAACTTCGTAAGCTTCAATGATGCAAGCTTTAAGAGTGCTGCTGATGGCTGACTTTGACATCTTCCATCCTGTATTAGGTGGAGAGATTGAAATGAATAAGGAAACCAATTTTCTATTATGTTCTGTCCTACAAATTAAGGTTTTTAGTGAACGTCTGACATCCAATGTATGCCATAATCTCTCCTTGGGATGTATGGGATTCAGGCAAAAGGATGGAAGGCAAATCTCCTGTGATCTGTGGAAGGTCAAATTCATCTTCGGTCTGAATGTAGGATTCGTCCACATGACCACTTTGTTGCACACACAGTTTATGAAACACTGTTATACACTTTGTACTCTGCCACTGACTAACAGGTTAACTTAGTAGGTACACTTAGCAGTTCCATGAGATATAAATATATACATAAGTGCCACATAAGTGCCTACATAAGTGCCACATGAGTGCCAACATAAGTGCCAGAAATCAACCATGAATATATATTCAGATATTAACTTTGGTTCATTTATGGCTATTGCTTAAAAGCATGCTGGGAGAATAATGCTAACATGCTACTATTCTGCTGGGGCTTGTGGCCTTGGCTG
Source organism: Gekko japonicus (assembly GCF_001447785.1). Classification (NCBI taxonomy): domain Eukaryota; kingdom Metazoa; phylum Chordata; class Lepidosauria; order Squamata; family Gekkonidae; genus Gekko; species Gekko japonicus. The sequence goes on from NW_015175974.1 coordinate 229,727, forward strand.
CCCAGTTGCAGCTATGCATGTTTCTGGTGTCAGTTAGCCTAGAAAAATGAAGAACAATAGCACCCTGTAACCATATCAGCTATACAAATACTTTTAGAGCTTCATAGTTTAAGAAGAAGCGTCTATTGTTTAGCTAAAAGGAAAAAACTTTACTTGGGAAGACCCAACCCGCAGGTCTAATAATAATAATAATAATAATAATAATAATAATAATAATAATAATAAACAACTTTATTGTCATTGTACATAGTACAACGAAATTAAGGTGCAATCAGAAATTTATGACGAAGTTGATGAAACCAATCAATATGCTTTGTTGTTTATGTCATATTGAGTATAAAATTCTATGTCATCCATTGTAATTTTGGGAGAGTTGGTTGGTATTTGAGGGTCCCAAAACCTTGTTTATCTATGCTCTTGCCTTATTAATTAATACATTTTTAGTGTTTCTTCTCTACAGGACTGTTTTGTGTGTTTCTCAGATTGGGTTGGGGAAGCACAACCAGGGACACAGTTCATGTCTCACAACTTTATCCTAATGGAAGATGTACAGTTCAGGGTTGACCAACAGTGCTCCCAGTTCAGACATCCTCCTTGCTGAAGTGACTGCTATAAGGAACAAGGTTTTCATTCTCAGCTATTTGAGAGTGAAAAGTACTGAGACTTACTAGTGAATTCAGCTCTCATACTTTATTAGGTGAAGAACAAGACGAAGAAGCCCAGCTCGCAGGCCGGCTTATATACGCATAAACCCCACACCCAAAACACACACCCACACCAGTGATATGCTATTTACAGTGGCTGAGGGTTCCATAGGCCCTTGGCCAGGAGCCTAGCACTCAGATTGGTGCGGGCTAGGATCCGCTCAGTCCATTGTCTAAGGAGTAAAGCTCGGAGGCTTTGCACGACCGCGTGGAGCCCTTGCCTCGCACGCGGTCGGGGCTGAATACATTACAGAGAGGAATCTCTTTAATGAGTTCGAATATATCTGAATATATGTCTGATTCCCACTGCGAGTCATCTCTCCCTCTTTGTTTGGAATAATTTTCCTTCCTAGCTGCCTAGGTCTCTCTTTGGGAGAAGGTGACCCTTCCACATCCCTTTGTCTGTGAGGGGAAGGACTGGAGGAAGGACTGGAATGGGGTCTGTGCCTTTCGTCTCCAACCTGGCAGAAGTTTGTGATCTCTTCCCGCATAGTCTGTCTTAGTAGGGTTAGAAATTCAGAGGAAAACATTGAGGGTCCCAATCCCGGCACATTACTCATGAGGAAACCCATAGCGTCTCTGTCAAGGGTGGCTCTGGTATCCACGGCTTCTTTTTCTGAAGTGTGGTTTGGATGGTTTTCTACCAGTCCTGCAAACTTTTTATGGCTTATGCATCTGAGGCAAACGACTCCACAGCCTCCCCCCGAGTCATTTGGCATGGTCCCTATCAGTGGCAGGCTCAGACATGGCTGTCACAGCTTCTGAAGGTAAGGAAGAATAGCGCCTCTTTTTTGCATGCTTTTGGTTTTCAGCTCTCCTTGCCTTGGGACTGGCTTTTGGGATGGTTCCTGATCTGTCTGCCGTGGTTGCATTGGTGTTTAAACCAGGACCTGCAGTGATGGGGGCTTCTAACTCTCCTTTGGAGAGGAAGCTGTCAGTGCCCTCATTATGCTCCATTGAAGCGGCCGAAAGATGTGCTGTAATCCTGACCAGCTGAGAAGCTAAGAAAATGGCCACTGCTGTTGACTGCTAGTCTCCTGACTGAAAAGTTAGATTGCTGCTATCTCTTCATGGAGGTACGAGAGAAGTAGGAGAATAACAGGGAAGGTTAGAGGGAAGGAAATACCACAGATTAGAAGTAGAAATAAAAGTAGGGTAAAAGTAAAAAAAAGAAAGAAATTTAGATGAATAGGTGAAACACAGCCTATTCTAATTGCTCTCCCTGTCGAGGCAGGAAAAGAACTGAAGGGATGGGTGACTCTTACCAGGGAGACAGGAAGTGGAAAAGAAGTTGTTCCTGCCTCCCTGAACAGAAGTTGGGAATCACCCACTAAGATGTCCAAGCTTATAAGAATGCTTGAGGAGAAGGTGGGAGAACTCGAAGCACAAATCTGTACACTGAGGAACATCAGGGAGGGAGAAAGGTTTTTAGATGTGATAGAAGAGGGGCTCCTGAGAGAACAGCAAGAGCTAGCAAATTCTAAGCAAGAGGAAGGAAGTAACAAGGAACACGTGAGTGAGTGGAAGAATATGACTGAGGAGTAAGATAATCAGGAAACACTCACAGCCAGTGGAGCTGCAAAATCGCTACCAACTGCTTCTGATGGTGGAAGATCAGAATAGCACACTCCAAGATCAAAATGATGTAACTGACACACAAACACATAAGCAGAGAAGGAACCAAGCTATCCCGTGGAGGAAGAGACGAGTAGTGGTGGATGGTGACTTCCTACTGAGAGGGACGGAAGAAGTTGTATGCAGACCGGACAAGGAATCTTGAGAGGTTTGTTGTCTTCCTGGAGCATGTATCCAAGATGTGACTGAGAGAATTCCAAGACTGGTCAAAACCTCTGACCGCTCCCCGTTCCTGCCGATCCATGTGGAAACAAACGATATGAC
>NW_015175974.1:234633-248585 GCF_001447785.1 Gekko japonicus
GACCATGTCTGCTTGGAATTTGACACAGAGATGGATGTGAAACCAGGACATAGTAGGACTCGTATCCTGGAGTTCAGGAAAGCTGATTTCAAAAAACTCAGAGAAATATTAGGTAGGATCCCATGGCTAGAAATGCTGAGGGGGAAGTCTGCACAGGAAGGATGGGAGATGCTGAAAAATGAAGTGCTTCAGGCACAATCGCAAACTGTCCCGATGAGAAAGAATGGTGGGAGATGGGTAATGAAGCATTCCAGGGATGGATGGCTTGCATCCCACGTTGCTAAAAGAAATTGCAGATATTATTTTAGAGCCTCTGGCTCTAATCTTTGAGATTTCCTGGAGTACTGGTGTTGTGCCGGAAGACTGGAGAAGAGCAAATGTTGTCCCGATCTTCAAGAAGGGAAAAAAAGATGGACCCAGGAAATTACGGGCCTGTCAGCTTGACATCAATACCTGGAAAATTTCTAGAGCAGATTATTAAATGCTCTGTCTGTGAGCACCTTGAATGGAATAAGTTAATTGGTAGTAGCCAGCATGGGTTTATCAAGAATAAGTCATGCCAGATCAACCTTATCTCCTTTTTTGACTTGAGTTACTAAAATGGTTGACTCTGGCAATGCTGTGGACATAGTCAATCTAATTTATTGCAGCAGGAGCCAGTAAAACAGTACAATTCTGATATAAAAGGGATTAAAACAGTAATAACATGGGAATAATATAAAAATATAAAAACATTAACTGTGGACATAGTGTATCTAGATTTCAGTAAAGTATTTGACAAAGTTTCTCATGATACCCTTGAGGATAAGCTGGTTAAATGTGGGCTGGATGGTGCAACCATTGGATGGATTCATGGTTGGTTGAAAAATCGTACCCAATGACTTCCGGTTTTTGGCGCCTCAATGATGGCTGCGTCTCTCAGTTCCTCTGAGAGATGTGTGCCATGAATCGGGGATTAGGAGGGAGCACGATTATTCGTGCTCCCCCATGGAGTCCAAAGGCAATGGACTCCTAGGCAGGGGGCTTTGGAGAACCCTACCTCCAGCCAACAGCCAGCACAGGGGGGCTGCTCTCTGCCCCGAAGGTCCTGCCCTAATTCCCAGTATTGGACTAGAAGCGGCCACCGGGACAAGCGTATGAAGGTTTGGCAATTTTACTCTGCCTAGCGAGATCCCAGGGAGACCTGCTGGATCGTTTTTGAAGACGGATTAGTGAGTTTAAGTTAAAGCGAGACATCGGAGCCCTGTTGCGAAGCCCCCACAAACTAAAGCGGGAAGGGGGAGGGGACAGCCTACCCCCTCAAGCGAATGAACGAAGCGGGACGGTGGGGGACTGAGCTAACAGAGGCAATGGATTACAGTAGAAGGACTAGATCAGAGAAATCTCCTAATAAAAGCGTTTACAGACCTTTGAGACTTTGGCAACTTCTTTTTTTTTTAACCATAATATTTTATTAGATTTTAATTCAGAACATAACAAATAAATACAGGTTCTCAAACAACATTTTAACAATTTTTCATATATATGTCAGTGTGTATACAGACTTCCAATTTGACTTACTCAAATACTGATAGAAGTTTGCTAGCTTATCAATAACAATGAGTATTGTGCTGCACTAATCGCTTTCCAATCAAAAGACTCAAAGGTTAACTTATCCACAATTGGATACCATTTACCAGTTGGGTTCATTAGTTCACATTCATTTTGGTCATTCGTGTTAAAAATGGAAACGGTTTCTAATAAAAAATATTCCCATACTTTAGATAGCCATAAATTAATTGTCGGAGGATGTTCGTTTTTCCATTTCTTAGCTATAACATTTTTTTGCGGCTGTAAAGAGTAGATTTATCAGTTTTCTCTGTTTGTTGGGAATGTCACTCTCAGGTCACAAATTTAGCAACATTAGTCGAGGATCTAGGGGAACATCGGAGACTTTGGCAACTTCAATTGGTAAATGTAAACAATCCTCCAAGATGGCGATCGGAGACATTGAGGGAAGTGGGATGCAAGCTTCTCTCAGGAAGAAGAAAAACGGAGGGGTAGGTCAGGTGACCTAACCATAGACTCTTCCTACAGCATAGAATCGGGTGCCATCTGCTGGCTAAAGTGGGATATTTGACAGGAACAGCTCTAAATGTGGTGAGACTTTTAAAGGGATAGTGTTTAGAAGAAGAAGCAGTGAATCTTGGTTTATAGATGAAATTGAGACTGTGTATAGCTTGTATTGGATGGTGGCAAGAAGATTAAAAAGCGATTGGACTCTTGTACCATAACAAGCGAGTGAAAGCCCTGGAAAAGGAAAGCGGTACTAACTGGACAGAGCCTGTTTCATTAAAGCTGTTTATGAAAGAAGAATCAACAGAGAAGGAAGACGACAAATTGAGATGACTGTATGGACTGAGCGAATCTAGGCTCCACAACGTCATGTTTGTGGGGAGGGAGGGGAAGCGCAACGGGAGATGTCAATGTCTTTTAAGGTCTCTATACTTCTTAATTAGCTTAATTAGCATATTCTTTGTCTAGACAGATAAGCTGGATTTTAACTTGAAGCGATGAACAAGGAAACTCCTCATGTCAGAAGTTAATTGATAAGAGTTACAACTTTGTATCTATAAGCATATGTAACCTTCTACACTTGGGCTTTTAGTGCCTTTTTCTCTGTCTCCCTTAGTCTGTAGTCTTTCCCCTCCCCTTCTTTCGTTATAGTTATGTAGTTATTTTAGAAATGCAAATAGAAATGCAAAGAAAAAAATCCCCTTCGGGGGGCAAAAAAAAGAAAGAAAAAAAATCGTACCCAATGAGTGCTCGTAAATGGCTCCGCGTCTATGTGGAGGGAAGTCTCAAGTGGAGTGCCGCAGGACTTGGTACTGGGCCCGGTGTTGTTCAATGTTTTTATAAATGACCTGGAGGAAGACATAGAGGGGATGCTTATCAAATTTGCAGATGACATGAAGCTGGGTGGGATTGCTAATTCTGAAGAAGACAGAGTCAGGATTCAAAATGATCTAGATAGGCTGGAACAGTGGGCTGGGACAAATAAAATGAATTTCAATAAAGTGCAAAGTCCTACACTCAGGTATATAAAAAAAAAATCAAAGGCACAGATATAGAATGGGAGGGACTTGGCTTGACAGCAGCTCATGTGAAAGGGATCTAGGTGTTCGGGTTGATCACCAGCTAAACATGAGCCAGCAGTGAGATGTGACTGCGAAGAAAGCTAATGCAATCTTAGGATGCATTAACAGAAGCATTGTGTCCAGATCACGGGAGGTGGTAGTTCCGCTCTATTCTGCTATGGTCAGGCCTCACCTATAGTACTGTGTCCAGTTTTGGGCACCACTTTTTAGGAAGGATGTTGACAAGCACGAGCGTGTACAGAAGAGGGCAACCAGGATGGTGAGAGGGTTGGAATCCAAGTCTTATGAGGAAAGGCTGAAAGAGTTGGGTATGTTTAGCCTGGGAAAGAGAAGGCTTAGAGGGGACATGATTGCAGTCTTCAAATATTTGAAGGGCTGTCATGTAGAAGATGGAGCAGATCTATTCTCTGTTGCTCCGGATTGCAAGACTAGATCTAATGGATGGAAATTACAAGGGAGTCAATACTGGCTAAATATCAGGAGAAACTTCCTAACTGTAAGAGTGGTTGAGCAGTGGAACAGACTGCCTCGGGAGGTGGTGGATGCTCCTTCGCTGGACGTTTTCAAGCGGAGGCTGGACGACCATCTTTCGGGTATGTTTTAGGGCTATCTTTCGCCTATGCTCCTGTAGAGTGCAAGGGGTTGATGACCTGCAAGGTCCCTTCTAACTCTAACATTCTATGATTCCTCCACCTCAGAGGAAGAATGTTCTTCTAGCTTGCTTGATGTATAACACCTAGAATTCTCTTATTACTGCATGAATTCTACATTGTAAATATACTACTGCATAATTTTTCACTTCCAGCATGAATTTTTAATTTTATAAACGGCCTCTAGAATAGCCATGGTGTGTTTGAAAGATAGCAAGAGAGGTGACAATTGCAAAACATACTCCCCCTCCTGTCTCTTGTCAATCCCGGATCCACTTTTTCAGGAAGGTGCCAAAAAGGATTTGTCTCCAATTTTGAAAAAAATACAAATGTAGCATTATTTGGTTGATCACAGTTTGACATCCCAAACTGCTTTCAGGCTGAGATCATACCGAAGCAGGAGCCAAGCACCCTCCTTCCAAATCCAGCACTGGAATACTTTGCAACTTCAAACTGGCTGCAGAAGCAGCCCATGGCTTTTTACATCTTGCAATCTAAACCAAAAGCAGAAGCTGCACTGCTCTGCAGGCAGTAAACAATAAGCTCTGTCAGCATTGGAGGAGGAAGTGATCATTAACTCAGGGTGTGAATTATGAAAAATTAACACCAAGGAGGATTTGGACTGCCTTATGGAAAAATCAGCACGTAAGTACTGGATTCTCAGAGCCAGGAAAGTTTGGTTTAATCTCTCCCACGTCTATCTTTTGAGCACATTTTCCATCTGTCCCTCACCCAAAGAACATAATGTAAGAATAGCCCTGCTGGATCAGACCAAGGGCCCTAAGCTAACATCTCATTTCCCACCGTGGCACTCTAGATGCCTCTGTGAAGCACGTAAGCAAGATATGAAGGTAATAATAGCCTTCCCTACTGGGTGCCCCAACAAATAACACCCTATAATTTTAGAGCTTAATGTAACTTTTGGATGTCTGTCAATGATTATTGGCCATAATGGCTAGGCAGAACTTTTACGTTTAGAGGTAGAATGATTTTTAGCCTCAAATCTCATTGTCAAATTTTGTGCATGGCCTGTTATTAATTCATTTTCTCCTTTAAAATTAGCACACATCCTTTTTTTTCCCCTAAAAGGGATTTTCCCCCTCCATATTTTTTCTTAAATTAGTACTTGTGCAAATTACATCATATAGACAACTTTCATGTTGCTGCATTTAAAGCTGCGTTTGAAAAACTTAGATGCTGAAGAAGAGCTAAGGTCTTGGTCATAGAAGCTCAGGGGTTGTAAAGCTTTTGAAGACTGCTTAGGACATGTTAATTAAAAAAAATTAAGAGGGGAGGAACTTCAGTGGGGTATAATCCCATGACGTCTATCTTCCAAAGCTGCTATTTCTTCCAGGTGAACTGATCTCTGTCACCTGGAGATCCATTGTAATAGCAGGAGATCTTCAGTCACCACCTGGAGGTTGGCAACCCTAGACTCTTCTTAGACTGTGGTGTGGCTGGACTTCCCTGAAAGCTGCTCCTTTACTTAGTGAAGCATGACTACCTAAGCAGGTTTAGGTCTCCTTCTTTGGAAGGTAAAGCATTGCTGGTTGAGCTGATTTACCTCTACCTCTGTGTTTTTTTTAAATTTGACTTGCACTTTAATCCCAATCTGTTCCCCCCCCCAAACCATTATAATGTACCTTGGTGAACTGATGTGTTCTGCAGAATGGCTTAGACCACCAGACCATTTCCATGGACAGAAAGATTTCTGCCTGAGGAATGCTGCCGGGGGGGGGGGGGGGGGGGGAGAAAACCATGTTTTGTGGACATAAATCTTTCTGTCTGTGGAAACATTTTGGTGGATCCACGCTAATATCATTATGAATCCAAGAATCCAAAGTCTCCAAGTAATTTCCAACCCAGAGCTGGCAACCCTAAAGTCACTGCAGCCAGTTTTGTGCCCTGCCCTTCCAAAGTCTTCCTGTCTGCTACAACAGATAAGGAATGGGCTGTTGCCTGTGGTGGTCCTCTGCTGCTCCTCTGCCACCCTTGTTGCCTCATGTCTTCTGCTGGCCCTCAAGGGTTGGCTGCTGGCTGCCTCTGTCCTACCCAACATCTCTGGTTGTCAAGACGAGCTGGGAAGCTGCTCTTGTGGCATCACATCAGGTTTCTGCAGTCCTCCCTAGACAGTTCCCTTGGCTCAGTCTGGAGGCCTCCATCTCCTCAGAGGTAAGTGTGGGGGCAGGAGATCTGACCCCAGACAGAATTATACACACTTGTGTAGTCTACAGCCCCTGTCTACTCCAAGCTTCTTTCTGAACCATATTCTTACAGTGCAGTCCTATTTCCTGTGCGAAGAATACTCTTGAATAATTCAGCTTTGCATAACTTGTGGAAAGCCAGGAGGGTGGGGGCCTTCCTGACTTCATCAAGCAGACTATTCCATAAGGTGGGGGCCACAACAGAGAATGCACACGTATGGCCAATTGTAGGTTTTGCCTATTTGCAGGATGGCACCCTTAGAAGGCCAGCTTCAGATGAGTGAAGCTGTCACGGTGGAGCAGGGAGGAAGAGGGAGTCCCGCAGATTTGAGGGACCAAAGCCATGGAGGGCTTTGTATGGGATAGCCATTGCCAGTACCTTAAATTGAGCCCAGTAATTGATGGGGAGCCAATGGAGTGACTGCAGAATGGGAGTGATATAATAATATATATAATAATGGAGCCGTGGCATTGTGTACCAACTGGAGTTTCTGGATGGACTTTGAGGGGAGACCTATGTTACAGTACTCTAGTCTCAATATTACCATGGCACACATGTCGATGGCCAGATCATCTGTATCAAGGTACGGGGCCATCTTCTGGGTTAGTTTCAATTTATTTACTCTTAGCCATTTAACTACAGCAGCCAGACAGTGATTTATGACCTCTGCTACATAACAAGGAGATCTGGATAAGGGTATATACAGCTGTGTATCATCTGTGTATCAGCTAACCCTGAAGCTACAAATGATTTGGCCTAAGGGTTTTAAAAAGAGATTAAAGGTCATGGGGGACAGGATTGTGCCATGTGGAACCCCACAGGATAGGTCTCACACTGATGATAACTGGTATCCAATGGCAATTCTTTGAGTTCAGTCCATGAGGCTTTACTCATTACATAGTTGCCAAAAATAACTGATCATTACCATTTAGGAAGGCTCAGCATGCTGAAGTTTGCAGTCTCCTGGGTTCCAGGAAAAGAAAACAGCAGTCATCATGAAGCAGAAGCAAAGTTCAAGGAGTTGTGAAGTAGATTTAAAAACATTTGTTGTTCAAACACTTACTTCCACTGAGGTGGACATCCAAGATGTACAACAAAAACCCCCAGAAAACATCTTTAAAAACTTAATCCCAGCGTAATAATAATAATAACAATAATAAAAAGTTCAACAGAGAAACAGACATTTAACATCAGATCATTCTCACAAGGGAGAGAAGAAAATATGTTCTTTGTTCTCTCACACATGCATACCCTGCTGATTTGGGTGGTGCACTATTTAAGAGCCACAGCAACACAGTAAAGAGATTTACTGTGTCAAACATTCTACTAGCAGCTGCTATCCAAACACTTCTTTGCAGTGTGACTAAATGGTAACAACATGATTTTCTTTTTTGCAAGTCTGGGAAATCTCAAAACAATGCCAAATATAGGGGCCAACTCTTACTTTGGTTAATTATGAAAGCATGTTTAAACTACAAAAAGGCACCTGCCCACAAATAATACAGTTACTTGTAATGGTCTGTTGTGGTGCACTGTTGCTCTGCCCTTCTCAGACTGGGCATTTCAGCACTGGGGTACAAGCTACTGAGTTTTGCTGTAAGCTGCCATTCATTTCACTGAGGCATGCACAGAACTCTCAGTTGACTGCATTCTATATGAGTCCATCTCTAGCTGAGAGTGGGGTAGGGTTGTGGTGGCTCAGTGGTAGAGCATCTGCTTAGTATGCAAAAGATCCTAGGTTCAATCCCAGACATCTCCAGTTAAAAGGATCAGGCAGTAAGTAATGTGAAAGATCTCTGCCTGAGACTTTGGAAAACTGCTGCCAATATGAGTGGACAATACTGACTTTGATGGACCAATGTTCCAACTCAGTAAAAAGTAGCAGGGCTGGCATCAGCATACCCCGGGGGGGGGGCAGCTGCTAGCGCCCAGAACTTTTGGTGGGGCCCACTGCCACCAGCCTCCTGTCCACACACCTTGCTACTGCCTGCTCTTCCCCCAGCTGCTCACAAATGCTCCACTACCTGTGGTCCCAGCTAAACATGTTGCCCAGCCAGCATTGTTGGGGAAGCGCATGCAGGTGGTCCATGGCAGAGGAGCTACTGTCAGCTAGGGTGGCAGCACCTCCAACTACATACAGTCCTAGTGCCACCAGGTAAAGGACATGCAGGCAGTGCGGGCAGCTGTCAGTGCAGGTGGTAGGAAGTCTCTCTAGCAAGGGAAGGACACACAGGCAGGTGCGAGTGGAAAGAGAGGTGCAACCCATGGGGTCTGGTGGTAGGCAGAAAGGAGGCCCATGGACTGGCCCTCCAAGATAGCTTCCTGTGTGTCTCCTCTCAGTTTATTAACTGCCATTCCTGAGGCCAGCAGAAGTGGGATCTTTCCATCATGCCTGAGTCCAGTCACAGGAAGAACTCCCCTCCTACCAGCTATGAAATGCCATTGCTGTGGCAAGAAGAAGAGACAGCAGCTTTTACAAGATGCCTGGATCCAGCTTCATTTCTGTTAACAAATTCCTTGTTACCAAATGCCATCACCCAACCCCAAGGGAGAAGAAGAAACATCTAAGCACCTCACTGAGATCCTATTAGATTTTAAGTCATATAAGTAGTGGTTTTAAATTGTTAGGGGAGTTAATTTTGGATTGAAAATCAGGGCAAAAAATACAGTCAACAAATAAAGTAAGTGTTTGCTGGGCAGTTTCCATAGTTAGTGAGGTTCTTTTCTGCCTAGGGTTCATTCGCATATTCCTTGGACCTCCTTTGAAAACTAAAAACTGAAAATTGCTGTTGTTCAATACTAGCTAGCATATGGATGATTCTCAAGAATGATATGTCAGTTTACTTCTATAGTTTATTTCCTCTGAGGCCAATAATGTTTAAAGTTCAGAGAAATCCTAACCAGTCAGATCACATATACAGATATTTGTATTCCGTTCTGTAATTGTTCATGAAATATATCATTGCCATATGTTAAACTAATCTAATAGCATTTGCATTTCCCCACCTTTTGGTTATGAGAGTCCATTATTTTTTCTAGGTTTTCATTATCTATTTAGAGTATTTGAGCAGCAATATAATTTTAGTATTAGTATGATAGAAAGGTGTTACATCTGTGAAGTGTATGGTATTTTCACATGAAAAATATGATCCAGATACAACAGGAGCTTTGCCATTAAACTCAGTGGGATGTGGCTCACACCCAAGAACTTGAGCTGATGCAGAAAATCATGATATGTAAAGCAACACTGAACTCTACTGCTAGTTGGAACGTTAGGTTATAATTTCATATGAACAGAAAACATTCCAGAGGTTTCTGGAGGACAAGGAGGACTTTTATTAGTTGGATCTTTTTCTTCTCCATAAAAACTGCTTAAGGCTTATTACTTCTATACAGTTCTCTGAAAGATATTAGGCTGAGGCCTGAACTAGACTTGATGGTATCCACAGGTATGATTCGTGGACAACAATGCCATTGAAAGCATAATAAGGCAATTAAAAAATGCCACGAGAGCCCAATCTTGATTGGGCCTGCAGTGCAGACGGGATGAGACCTTTTCAAGTGCCAAAACAGCTGTTACATCTAGTTTGGCCCTAAGTGTTGATAAATTGCACCAAGCTTAAAGTGCTTATTCATACATGCGTGTTTGTAACTAATGCCCCGGTCACATGAGATGTTTTGGGCCGGGAGAGGGACGGATCGGGGACGCAGCAAATATGTGCGCCCATTCCCGAGCCGGCCCTTCCACCCAAAACCCTGCAGCAAAAATAAACCACCTACCTAGGTGGTTCTTCGGGAAAGGGCGCATCAAGGCTGGCCGTGGGATCGCCGGCGCGTCCTTCCGCCGGCTCATTCCCGGCTCCTGGCCGAACTGCGCATGCTCAGACATGCGCAGTTTGGCAGCCTCCCCCTCCTGACTGTCACTTCCTCCCTGGCATCTGATCGTGCTGGGGAGCAACGGCGCCGCGGCTCAGGGGATCCGTGGAATCCCGCCGCGGCGTCTCTATTTTGGTGCGGCTTTTAAAAGCCACACTTTGCCCGGTTTTTTTCCTGCCGTGTGGCAGGGACCCTGGAGACTCTAACAGCCAACTGCATTTGTGCACTGACATTTGCTTTTCCTCTCCCTCCTCCCTTGCCACTCCAACTCAAGGAGAGGGGGATTAACCCAACATACACACCATTCTACCAACCTGGAATAGCCCCTGAGTATGGTGCTATTTGCCCCACTGGGGATGCCTAGATGTACCCATTCATAGCTCTCCTTGGAGTATCTTAGGGCTCCTTCCAGTCACCCCACAGTGCTCCTTCCAGCATAGCTCACATCCCTTTGTTCACTCTCTTGGTGAGTTCTATCAGCAGCATGCCACTCCATAGCTGACTGGTTATGGCAGAGTTGCTATGGAGTCTGATGCAGTTGCTATGTTCTCTGCATCTTCTTGAGCATAATTTCTGTCATATGTTCCCCTTCTGCAGAATGGGCATAGAGCATCAACTCACAGTGCCAGCATCAGAGTCTTAGGACTGACCAGTGACTTCTGTTATACTACTGTTGCCAGGGCTGCTGAGAGCCACTAAGGGCCCCTTAGCAAGGCTTCTCCCTGGGCCCATCTTTACATAATTGACCCATATTAGAAGAATATGCACAGGATGCTTGATTAGAACACGCATTTTTCTATTATTCTGAAGCAGCATCTTGTCTAGATTTGTGGACTGCTTGGAGACCTTGCTTCGTTGAATCTTGTATCTCTAGTCTCCCCATCTTGGCAGTCCTTATTGCTGTTGCTTAATTTTTGTTAGGCCAAAATTGATCTGTGTACTCCAGAATGATTAGAATCATAGAGTTGGAAAGGACCTCCAGGGTCATCTAGTCCAACCCCCTGCACAATGCAGGAAATTCACAAATACCTCCCTCCCACATGCCCAGAAGATGACAAAAAACCTCCAGGATCCCCTGCCAAATTGGCCTGGAGAAAAATTGCTTCCTGACCTCATAGTGGCAATCAGCATTTCCCTGGGCGTGTAAGAAAGGGCCACAAGAACTAAGCACTGATGCAACCCTTCCTGCCCTCCCTCTCATGATCTGCCTAAGTTAACAGAATCAACATTGCTGACAGATGGCCATCTAGCCTTGGTTTGAAAACCTCCAAAGAAGGAGAGCCCACCACCTCCTGAGGAAGCCTGTTCCACTGAGGAACCGCTCTGTCAGGAAGTTCTTCCTAATGTTCAGCCGAAAACCCTTTTGATTTAATTTCAACCTGTTGGTTCTGGTCCGACCTTCTAGGGCAACAGAAAAGAACTCTGTACCATCTTCTATATGACAGCCCTTCAAGGGCTTATACAGTCACCATAGCCATGATCTTCCAGACCACAAAATGCAACTGATGACAGCCAATTATTTTCTAGCAATGATTCACAGAAATTTCATTTAAAAATTCAGATTCAGAGAGACTTATCAACAGACATCCAATATCTAAGAAAATCATGGTGGGAAAGGGCTAGTTTGGGCTACCATTGCTCCTTAGTTTTACAAAAGTATTAACTGAATCAATAAAATTGAGTTGCATGCATTTTTTCCAATACATGTGACTTGGAATAAAAATCAGTTATGATAGTCCAAACAACAGCCATCACCTCCTTCAATAGTTGTAGAGTGTTTTAATATCTACCAACTTAATTTTATCAAAATTTCTTTAAGATTTTCCATTTGTCATCTGCAACTGTGTGTGTGAAGTACTGTCAAATCGCAGCCAACCTATGCTGACCCCAGCTAGGGGCTTTCAAGGCAAGAGAGAAGCAAGAGGTGGTTTGCTATTGTCTTCCTCTGCGGTATTGTCTCCTTGTCAAGTACCAACCCTGCTTCCAATATCTGACAAGATTGGGCTATGTCATTCTGCCTCCCCTCCCCTCATGTGCAACTGGCCTACTCTAATTATAAGGAAGCTGGTCAGCAGCAGTACTTGTGTAGAGTGGACTATTTGTGCAGTTCAAAATTATTTTAGATTGCCAGATGCCAGCTGAGTTGTTTTTTTGGCTGCTCTATGGAACGGAATGCTAGTGCTGCTGTAAAAAAGATAAATTATTTTCTTCTGGCTGTTAATGCTGAAGGCTTATTGTGTGATCCAGTGACCTAATGCACTTTCACTAGAGATTCACTTTTTTTTTATTCAACATTTTTTATTGAAGTTTTAAAATTTCTTACAACTGTTCAGCAACAGTCTTATGATCCACTGGCGATTCATTTGCCATGGGCTACAGGACACCAAAGTGACAATTTCCACAAATCCTGCTTACCTCAGTTGATTATTGTTTAATCTGCTTCTCAACATGAGTTATTTTACCTTTTTGCTTAAGACTTTTAGGAAATATGTTTTTAATTGTTCAACCCATATAAGATAGATGAAGATGGGTAGCCGTGTTAGTCTCAAGTGGCTAAGACGCTGAACTGCAGGCTGTGGAAGGTCGGTAGTTCATCAGTTCAAGATCCAAGTGTGCTGCATGACGGAGTGAGCTCCCGTCTCTAGTTCCAGCTCATGCCAACCTAACAGTTCGAAAGCAAGAAATTGCAAGTAGATAAATAGGGACCACTTCAGTGGGAAGGTAACAGCGTTCCATGTGCCTTGGTGTTTAGTCATGCCGGCCACATGACCACGGAAACGTCTTCGGACAGCGCTGGCTCTTCGGCTTTGAAACGGAGATGAGCACCGCAACCCTAGAGTCGGACTCGACTGGCTTTCGAGCAAGGGAACCTTTACCTTTACCTTTTTAGCAGCAGAAAAGAGTAAGAGACCAGTCACACCTCAAAGACTAACAAAAGTTGTGATAGGGTATGAGCTTTCGTGAGTCACTGCTCACTTCAAGTCACTGCTCACCCTACCACAAATGTTGTTAGTCTTTAAGGTGCTGTTGGACTCTTACTCTTTTCTGCAGCCCATATAAGACTTTAAAATAGCTTTTTAAAAGGAGAATGTATGAACAAAGGCTATGATCTGCTTTTTGAGACCAGATGTCCTGATCCAGCAAATTCAACTAAATCTCTGCAGGCTTGACACATGTTTATGAGGGCCAGAGATTTACTATGTAATAGGATCCAAAGGAAGCTTGTAAAAACAAAAACACACACACACACAAAAACCCCCAAGGAAGAGCATTAGTAAATGACCCAGAGAATATCTGAAGACCAAAGACTGTAGTTCTGCCTATGAAGTAAAGCAGATCTTGGCCTGGTCAGTACTGGGATGGAAGACCACCTGGAAACCCAACTTATGTCAATTTGAGGCCTTTGGAAGAAGGGTGGGATACAAAATAATTAGTGAACAGTATCTACAAGCCCAGCTGTTTTACAAAACTTCCCCCCTATCCCCTTGAAGAATAAACACTTATGACAGAAGGGTGATATTGTGCAGATATTAAGTGCATAAGCAGTTCCAAAGGTGCTGTTGGACTCTTACTCTTTTCTGCAGCCCATATAAGACTTTAAAATAGCTTTTTAAAAGGAGAATGTATGAACAAAGGCTATGATCTGCTTTTTGAGACCAGATGTCCTGATCCAGCAAATTCAACTAAATCTCTGCAGGCTTGACACATGTTTATGAGGGCCAGAGATTTACTATGTAATAGGATCCAAAGGAAGCTTGTAAAAACAAAAACACACACACACACAAAAACCCCCAAGGAAGAGCATTAGTAAATGACCCAGAGAATATCTGAAGACCAAAGACTGTAGTTCTGCCTATGAAGTAAAGCAGATCTTGGCCTGGTCAGTACTGGGATGGAAGACCACCTGGAAACCCAACTTATGTCAATTTGAGGCCTTTGGAAGAAGGGTGGGATACAAAATAATTAGTGAACAGTATCTACAAGCCCAGCTGTTTTACAAAACTTCCCCCCTATCCCCTTGAAGAATAAACACTTATGACAGAAGGGTGATATTGTGCAGATATTAAGTGCATAAGCAGTTCCG
>NW_015175974.1:248610-259447 GCF_001447785.1 Gekko japonicus
TCTGCCAGAAGGAAGGGGGAAACAAGATGACTGAAATTCATTACTTGAAGGGGCCATTGGGGTCAGCGACAGTGGTGCTGAATGGATTTTTTCCAGCCATTTTGAGCCGAGATCTGCAGTCCATAATCTGAATGCTTTTATCTGTTTCTGAAAATAGACAGGAATTTTTTCCACTGGCTGCTCCAATCTGGCTGTAGAGATGTGAGGAAGGATTACACGGATAAATTCAGGTTGTGTCAAACAAGTGTGTCTTTTCCAAACCAAAAGTAGGCTGTACTCTTGTAACACTCCCTCCCCTTCTGCAACCCTACAACAAAAGAGATGTCAGCTCATGGGACAGGTGAAAGACCAAAGAACTGCTTATAGCATTTCATTTCTGGTTTTTTTTTGTGGTAAACTGCTGGGATCAGCTATTTCTGTCCCACAGTTTCAGGCTCATAGAAGGCAGTTTTAAAAAATGTTTTCCTCTGTCCCAGAATATGTGATATCAAGTGTACTTAATATGCTTTAAATACATTTTTGTCCTTTTTTAACATACCTTTTTATGGTTAGGGTTTCCTATCAAAACTGGAAGGATGCTGTTTTAGAATTGTTATACTATAAAACTCCCAAGGATGCTGTTTTATGGTATTGGTTTAAACCTTGATTTATTTATTCATGGGATTTTGAAATGCCCCACAAAAGTAGCCCAGAATTCATATTCTTTTTATTATGTGTATTTATGTATATCTTTTTATTGTATCAAATAAATATTTTAAAAGTAGCTCAGAATCTGCCACATTCTTGTTAAAGTTATGCCCACAAAGGGTGAAAAACTCAGAGTTCATGACTACTTGATATGTTTTGGGAAATATGCTGCCTTGTTTCTCACCTTCTCTAATATATGCATACACACTGTGTCAGACTGAATTATTTTTGTACCTATAGCAAACTTGTCCTTGATGCAGAGAGATAAGGGAAAGGCAAATCATGCCTGATCTGGAATCAGTCTGCTGAATGAAGCAACCATGCCATATTATTTCTTGTTAAGGGCAGACTGACTCACCTGCTCCCTATTTCCTTTGGATCTATAAGCAGTTGCGGTAGCATGGTAAGTTTTTAATTGACCACCAGGTAATAAATGATTGTCTTATTTCACTCAGGGGTCCTCTTGAGCGCCAGTTTGGTGTTGTGGTTAAGTGCGCGGACTCTAATCTGGGAGAACTGGGTTTGATTCCCCACTCCTCCACTTGCACCTGCTGGATGACCTTGGGCAAGCCATAGTTCTGGCACAGCTATTCTTGAAAAAGAGCAGTTTCTGTCAGAGCTCTCTCAGCCCTACTCCCTCACAGGGTGTTTGTTGTGGGGAGGGGAAGGGGAAGGAGTTTGTAAGCTGCTCTGAAATCTCCTCCTCCTCCTCCTCCTCCTCCTCTTCCCAGTTACAGAACAAAATGCAAGCTGTTTTCCTGTGTTATAATCCCATACCACTGGGGTGTTTGGGAAACCTATGGTCAAACAGGAATTTGAAAATATGGGCATTTTTGAATACATTAAGCTGCCTAATGCTGAGTCACAAATACAAATACAACACCTTTATTGGCATAAAATATCAAATACACATGCAGCATAGAGCCTCAAGATAGGCTGGAGGGGTGTCACATTCCAAATTGCCTTAATATGAGCCTCTCCTCCTAGATACCTCATAAAAGAAATTTGCTACAGGTTCCAGAATTTCTATATTATGCGAAGACAATAAAGAACTAATTTTATGCTCATCAGATTGGCCCAAAAGGGGGTCCAACACAGGTTCAATATAAACAACACGGATGTCACAGTGGAATTTACAGTACAATAGCACATGTCCAATGGATTCGATTTCCCCCATCCCACAGGGGCACAATCTATCTTTATAGGGAATTTTGTTGAACCTTCCCGATAGAACAGCTGAGGGAAGGACGTCGAACCGTGCTAGCATGAAAGCCCTACAAAGATGGGGCCGAATCAGTCTTGCCAAATATCCTGAGGAAATGTGGCTAAAAGAGAGTCCCATACTCAAGGGAGAGCAATGTCTGTGCACAATTGAGGAGTCTTTGTTTGAGTAAGGCAAAAGCCTTCTGCTCAGACAAAAGTACCAAGTCATCAAAACTAAAGCCGATTATAGAAATTTTTTTCTCTATATTAATCAACCAAGTCAATAGATGGGATTCAGTTAACATGTGCACCACAAAACTGTTTGGGACAGATCTAAAATGAAGGCGCAGCCAAAATTTGAAGGTTATGGTCCATGCCATCGTAATTAACCGTCTTTGGGTTGTCTCCAGGCACATAACTGCATATGGTACGCAAGCTGGTAGCCCCAAGATTTTCTTTAGGAACTTAGATTGAACACGTTCTACAGCTTCATTACAAGCTGAGACCCAAATTGGGATACCATAAAGCAGTTTGGCGGGTATTTTATGGTTAAATACTTTAAGAGCAGTGGGAATATATTGATGTCCTTTGGTGTAAAAGAAACGGGCAATAGCAAGGGCGTTGTTAGTTGATGACTTAACTGCTTCTTTAATATGTGTAGCCCAACTGTTAGTATAATTGAAATAGATGCCCAGGTATCTATGGCTTTTGACTTGTTCAATTTTTCCCCCCTGTATAACCCACTTAATGGGCTTCCAACTTTTCTAGAACACAATGATTTTGGATTTATCGAAGTTCAGGGACAACTTGTTCTTATTGCAATAAGCAAGAGCTTGTGCAAGCATCCTTTTCATCCCCATTTCTGAGAGAGAGAGCAGGACAGCATCGTCCGCATACAAAAGTAACGGGACATGCCTCTCACCCAGTTTAGGGCAATGGCCATCAATACTCCTCATGCTGAGTCAGATCGTTGCTCCATCTAACCTATTACGATCTCCTTCAATAACCTCCAATGTGACACCTGTTGTCACCAGTCCGTTTGCTTCTTTCCCGAAGTGTCTCTTCCCCGAAGCCAAGAGTCAACCATGGCTTCCTCCACCTCACTGGAGCAGGAGACATTTCAGAAGAATCCAGAAGATATTGTCTTTGTGTCTGCAAGGAGAACCTCCATCATAGGATGACACTTGACTTGGAACCTCCCAACTCTCTATGATTGGCCACAATCCACATCACAGCCATCTTGTGATAGTGCCCACTCTTTGTTCTCAAAATTCCAAAAGTTCCCACAGGCTTAATGAAACCAGGGACCACTGGCCTACTGTGACTGGCAGCATTTCCCCAGGGTCTGAGGAGGAGAAAGGTTTTTCCTAAAACCAAATATCTGAGATATCCTTTCACTGGGGTTACCAGGGATTGGACCCGGGATCTTCTCTAGGCAAAGAATGTGTTCTTCTGCTGGGTCACAGCCCCTTATTTTTATCTTCCTCAACTTGCATTCTGACATTATTTCCCAGTAAGGAAGCCAAGAAATTCCCAGTGCTTTAATAGGAAATGCCTTCACAATTGACCAAAGATTCCAGGGCCATCCCCCTACCTACTGAGGTGACCTAATCACTAGCCTACAAAACAGCAAGAAGCAGGGTCTTGTGAAAAAACGACAACTGGAACCAGTATAATGCCATGAATAATGTCTTGCAACTACAGCTATGCAACTCCATCTTTACCTAGTGACAAAGCAGGTAGGATCTAAGTAGAAAACATTTGGACAGGCAGACTGACAAAACAAAGTCACATCCTGGAAAGGGTCTAGTCCAGGAAAAGGGTGTGACAGGCCACCTCCTCTGTGATAGAGATAAAATAAAATGCCAACAATAAAATTTTGCTGACTCCCTAAAATGGTGCTTTGGGCTTACAAAAACAGAAGGTAGATGCTATGATGGCTGGGTCCACACAGATGTGACTGTATATATGTGTGAGAATATTGCAACCACATGGGACTGACAATACAAACTGCCAGTTGTCATCTTTTTGGAAATTTCAGACTGTTTTTCTAAGACTGAGCCCAGTGATTATTAATCCAGGCAGGATACTGGTTCATGCCATATGCAGATAACTAAAGCATACGTTTGATATTCATGAGGTGCTGATGAGTTCTAAATACAGAAATGGAGTAATTGCCACTGGAACAATAGATTATAATTCAAAAGCAGATAAAAGGAGAGAGGGGGGTTCTGCTTTTGCTGAAACATGATCCAAGGGTAACTTATGTCTAGGCAATCCTTTACACGAGACATGACACAAATTTAAAATTACAAGGAGTAATGCCCTAATTAGAGGAGAAAAACAATCTAAAGCTGAATGGTTTGCACAGGATGTTGTATTTTCGGTTGCCTCGGGAAAACATTGTGCAACATTCAGTTGCAGGCCTCCACTTCTTGGGATGTTGCCAAAAATGGATTTCTGTAGCAGGAAAGTTTGAGTAAGCAGGAAAATTTGGGTAATAAATTTTCTGTAATTTGCTTTCCACCTACCGGGCACCATAATATATCACTGTAAATCTCCTTGTTCCCTTGTGTCGTCTTATATAATGCTGTTCCACATCTGTCCGTCTCTCTGCCCTCATCTTCTCAGCTGCTCTATCTATGTAGGCAAACCTTTCTCCGAAGGGAAAGCTCCCCCTTCCCAGGAGCTTCATAGAACAGCCTGTGATATCCGGCCCTGACACCAATCCCCACCAATCCCCTTTGCTTCTCGGGGCCTAACTAGACATGACAAGTGTACCTGTAGCCACTACAGGAATGCCAACACCATTTTAAAGGGACTTATAAATGCCGCAAAGGCCCAGTCCTGATTGGCCCTGTGGTGCAGCGGGTTGAGGTGTTCTTGTCCCCCTACCCCGCACCTTATCAGGGGGCCTTACTCCTACCCCGCACCTTATCAGAGGGCCTTACTCCTACCCCAGTGGTTTCAGCACTAGAAAAGATACAGGGGGGGGGCAAGGTCAGGATCGGTCCCTTCCAGCATTTTTAAATCATTTTAAAATGGTATCTCATCTAGTTTGGCCCACAGATCTATGTGTAAGACAGCATCTCTCTCACAAAGATGAGGAGCAAAGACTGCCATTATTCACAATGGGGGGGGCATGACTCAGTAGTTTTGCATGCAGAAGGCCCCAGGTTCAATCCCAGCATCTCCAGTTAGTTACGTAGTAGGTGATGTGAACGAGCTCTGCCTGATACCCTGGAGAGCCACTGCCAGAATAGACAATATTAACCTAGACAGATCAATTATTTGATTCAGTATAAGGCAGTTTCATGCATGCACAAGGCAAGGCTCAAGACTGAATGTATTCATGCAGAGGCAGGGCTATTTTTGAGCAAGAACGCACAGGAACGGAGTTCCGGCTGGCTTCAGAGTTGGCCACGCCCACTACAGCCAAAACCTCTGCATGTGTGGCTACAGAGGGAAGGCCTCCCTGTGCCTTCCCTGGCCTGTCCAAGGGCCGGCAAGCCAAGGGAAGGCATGGGGTGTGTGGCCTAACATGCTAATGAGTTTCTGCTTTTGGGTGTGGCCTATTATGCTAATGAGTTCCTGCTGGGATTTTTCTACAAAAATAGCCCTGTGCAGAGGTAATCGACAACATCCTTAAAAGAACAATTGTTTGGAAACACAGCAGAATGTGTGTGTAGAGAGCTGTCAAGTCACAGCCAACTTAACGGCAACCCCTTGTGGTTTTTTTAAAGGCAAGTGATTAAGCAGAGGCGGATTACCATTGCCTTCCTCTGCCAAGTCTCCCTTGGTGGTCTCCCTTCCAAGTACCAATCCTGCTAAGCTGCTGAGATCTGATGAGATCCAACTATACTGTACCATTCCACATCCACAGCCCAATAGGGTTGTAGGATTTCAAGCAGATGGGACATGTTCTTCAAAACCGTACACATGAAGATTTTTCCATTCACATTTCCATGACTTCTCACATATTATATATTAATACAAGGTGTTATGTGAACAGAAGCAGATGGTTTCTTCCCTTGCTTTGAATGGGATTTCCTGGCCCAGAAATGTTCTTGTACAGCTGTGGGTTGCAGGCTGATTGGTTGCCCAAAAGCTCCCACCCCATCCACTCACTGAACTGATTATCTCTTTGTCTGATGTGACTGCCATGCGCAAATGCCTGGGGTGCGGGGGGGGGAGCTTCCACATGTTTATCCCCCCCTTTAGAACTAGGGGTACACATTTGGGAATGAGAAATACAGCAAAAATTATTCTGTATTCTAAACAGTAATAGTAAATCTGATAGAGCAGAAAACAGTGTGCGTTACGGTATGTGTGTGGGGGCAGTAGCCTGTATTCTCTTGGGTTCATCTTCAGCCTGTGCTAGTCCCCCTCTATCTGCAGTGTGGGCAACCATAGGACCTGGTTCATGCAGGCTGAAGCAGGTTGTCAACCAATCAATATTTTGCTGCAAGCTTAAAACTGTTTTGTTTCCAAGTGTCTTTGATGTTTGATTCTGCTGTTGATCATTTGTAGAGAGTCTGTTTTTTTAATCTGCCGGCTGGTCTGTGTTCCTCCTTCTGTTTGTTTTCATTTCACGTATTTTGTACAAAGTTTTAATTTGTTGTTAATTCTGCCTGTGGATCCAGCTGAATGAAAAACTAACTAACTAAATAAATAGTACTGGTCTCAAAACTATGTTATGTTGGGTGACCAGGGTTTGGTTCTGAAAAGCACCACTTTTCAAATTCCGTCAGCTTCTGCCTATGACTTACCAGATCCTACTGTGTTCTATCCAGGAGTCATCAGGTTACCCTTTAGTCACTGGTAGAATTTCTGCTTGGCATGTAGAATGTACCACCAGCTTCAGACCCTGGGATCTTTAGTCAAAAGGATCAGGTAACAGGCAATGTGAAAAACCCCTATCTGAGACTCTGTATTGCTTCTTCCAGTCAGAGTGGAGTGGACAGTATATTGAGCTTGATAGACCAGTAGTCTGACACAGGATGGCAGTTTCTGGTGAGTAGGTGGCTGTCCCTCAGTTCAACCAAATTTTGTCCTGCCTCCACCTCATCTCATGAGAGGCCTTCCTGGCTAGGGTTGCCAACCTCCAGGTAGGACACGGAGAACTCTCAGAATTATAACTGACTAGGAATAAGGCCAGTTGTGGAAATAAATACAACGAGCTCTAGAAAGTGGCTCTGGGAAAGTGCCCCGGCCTTGGGCAATCAGCGTAAATTTGCTGTGGCGACCTCAGCAGGGTATAATGACACAGAGTCCACCATTTTCTCCAGGGGAACTGACCTTTGCCATCTGAAGAGCAGTTGTAATTCTCCGTGATCTCCACCCCTCCCCTAGAGACTGGCAACAATGTTTCTCCATGAGGGAATGGCTGGTTTGGAGGGTGAAGTCTATGGCATTGTACCTGTCTGAGGTCCCAACCCTCCTCAAACCTCCCCCTCTCCAGGCTCCACTCCTCAAATCTCCAGGAATTTCCCAACCTGGAGTTGGCAACCCTATCTCCTTCCCAGCCAACTGGCTTCAGCTTTCCATCTACTCCCCCTCCCTCCTAGAGAGCAGTTGTAATTGTGAGGTATCTCCAGCCCCCACCTGGAGATTGGCAACAATGGTTCCCCATAAGGGAATGGCTGGCTTGGAGGGTGGGGTCTATGGCATTGTACCTCTCTGAGGTCCCACCCCTCCTCAAACCTCACCCTCTCCAGGCTCCATCCCTCAAATCTCCAGGAATTTCCCACCAAGAGTTGGCAACCCTATCAGGACTGGTCCCAATGAGTTTTCTCCCAAAGGCCAAAATAGGTGTGGAAAGGGCCTTTTACTGACAGAACCTGGTTGCCTAGCAACAGGCACTGGGGAGAAAGTAAGTTGCCAGCTCTGATTAGGGAAATACCTGGAGATTTAGGGGGTGGATCCTGTGGAGGGCAGCATTGGGGGGTGATGGAAAGACTCAGCAGGGTATAATGCCAGAGGGTTTACCCTCCAAAGCAGCCATTTTCTCCAGGGGAACTGATCTCTGTCATCTGGAGATCAATTTTAACAGCATGAGATCTCCAGGTCCCACCTGGAGATTGGCAACCCTAGGGGAAAGTCAGCCACACTGCAGGGGGTTGAAGAGAATGGTTTGATGGTGACTGACCCACCTCATTAGCCAGCCAGCCATGGTGGAGCCAAAAAGGAGGGAGAGCCATTTTAAGTTTATTCTGATAGGAAAGTGCCCAAGCTGGCAGTGGGCAGGGGAGGAGTTTTTACTGAAAGTCCTTTGTTTTTTTACTGACAGAAGCAAGCTCGGTTGCCTACCAACAGCCACTGAGGGGACTATTAGTCACAGTTAGTCCCACACAGGAGCCAAGAGAAGTGTCTTCCTCAGGAGAGAGTCTGGCTTTCCAAGAGCCGCAGCTCATTTCCTCTAGGCCAGTCCCTCCCTGGTGCTGCTGTCACTACTGAAGGAAGGTGGAGGAGCCTTTGAAAGGCACTGGGCAGCCTTCTCTGTGGTGCAGCTTGCTGAGCTATCACCCTGATGAAGTGCGGCCTTGCGGCTGAGGGAGAAGGGCCGCAAGGGGCAGTGAAGGTGAGTGCTTCCCCTGCTTGCTGCCGCTCACTAAGTCTGCCTCCTTCCCTGAAGAGAATGGTTTGATGGTGACTGACCCACCTCATTAGCCAGCCAGCCATGGTGGAGCCAAAAAGGAGGGAGAGCCATTTTAAGTTTATTCTGATAGGAAAGTGCCCAAGCTGGCAGTGGGCAGGGGAGGAGTTTTTACTGAAAGTCCTTTGTTTTTTTACTGACAGAAGCAAGCTCGGTTGCCTACCAACAGCCACTGAGGGGACTATTAGTCACAGTTAGTCCCACACAGGAGCCAAGAGAAGTGTCTTCCTCAGGAGAGAGTCTGGCTTTCCAAGAGCCGCAGCTCATTTCCTCTAGGCCAGTCCCTCCCTGGTGCTGCTGTCACTACTGAAGGAAGGTGGAGGAGCCTTTGAAAGGCACTGGGCAGCCTTCTCTGTGGTGCAGCTTGCTGAGCTATCACCCTGATGAAGTGCGGCCTTGCGGCTGAGGGAGGAGGGGCGGCAGGGGCAGTGAAGGTGAGTGCTTCCCCTGCTTGCTGCCGCTCACTAAGTCTGCCTCCTTCCCTCCCCCCCCCTGTGGAGGGGTTGCCGCTCTCTCAGTGGAACATCCATCCCCTTCGCCAGCTCCCTCCAGACTGAGGGCGAGATGCCGGCTGCCGGCTTTGTGGTTTGGGCTGAGGCAACACAGCGAGGCAATGCAACCAGGGGATTGGCAGACCTTCAGAATGGTAGCTGAGGGAGCCAAAGGCTGTGGGAGCATGTGGAGCATTCACACCAAAACAGAATTATTATATAGAGAGATCTCCAGACAACAGTTATCTGCCCCCCTGCAGACAAGTGGTTGTTTTGGAGGGTAGACACTATGGCATTATATTCATCTGAGGCCTATACCCTCCCCAAAACACACCCCAAAATCTCCAGAAATTTTCCAGCTTGAAGCTGGCAACCCTATGCTCCTCTCCAGAACTGCCCTAATCCAACAGTTTCTGCACAGTTCTGGACCTGTTACTGGCTCTGGAGTTCAGTTTTATTTAAAAACTGGCTCTGGAGTTCAGTTTTATTTAAAAACCAAAACTCTGCATTCCTATTTATAGGGAGTAAATCTTCGGGAACAAAAGGCACCTGCTTTTCCAACCATGAGCACTTCTGTTTTATTTATTTATTTATTTATTATCAAATTTATAGGCTGCCCTCCCCGCAAGTGGGCTCAGGGCGGCTTACAGAAGAGGCACATGTGCCCACAATTAAAACAGCTAAAACAAGTAAAAACAATCCAACGATTGCTTCCGGTCTGTGGTTTCAGCGATGGCGGAGGCTCTCCCCTGAAGCAGGGGAGGCATTCCGCGCTCCAGGGGTGTTGGAGGAGTGCCACCTCAAGTGGCACCCCCAGGTGAGCCTCAGCAAGAGAGGCTCCAAGCCAGGGGCGCTTGGGGGGCGACCTCTTCGATGGCTTGAAGCCGGAGAATTGAGGCGCTCCTTTTGCCCCATTCGGTCCACCCCCTGAGAGGCTCGGTTTTTACCGAGCATAGCTGATGCCGACTGGGACAAGCAAGAAGGTCAGTGAATGAAGCGTGACTAAGAGGTGTCTGTGATCAGACCGTCAATGAACCGGAGAACAAGACGAGCGAATAAGTGCTAAAAGTGAGTTCCGACCCCCCCCCCCTATAGCGGTGCCGGGAGTGATTCCCAGACGTAAACAAACCAAACTGTGTCTTAAAGGGGGGGGGGGAGGAGAAATGAAAAGCACTCAAGTGTGCCAAAGACTTAGCTCTTTTTTCTGATAAATTTGCACTTGCTGAAGAAGAGTGAAAAGGGCTCTCTTTAGTATAAACAAAGCTGAAAATGGCCGGCGTCCGTGGAAGAGGATCAAAAGTTGCGAGAGGTGGTCAAAGTCCGAGAGTAGAGGAAGGAGATGTTTTCTCCATGCTAAAGGAGCTGCTCCAGCCCATAAACGAGCGGCTCGATGGTCTTAACCAATTGATGGCTGCTTCGAACCAGAGTATTGCAAAGCAACAACAGCAGATTGCTGAGCTTATGAAAAAGTCGACCCAAACTGATGAAAGGCTTAAAGAGACAGCACACGACACTAAAAAGATGAAGAAAAAAGTTGGTCTGTTGGAGCAAAGGCAAGATCTTCAAGAGAGAAAACTATTGAACCTACAGATGGAAAAAGCGAACAAAGTTCTCAGGTTTCAAGGGGTGGCTGAAACGGCAGGAGAAAACTTGAAGGAAGTGGCGGCAGAGCTAATCGCATTAGCACTCGGCAACGAATCGCTTGAAGCGCAAACAGAGATTGAAGTGGTTTACCGTTCCTACTCTAAATATATCAAGCAAAACAACATGCCGGGTGAGATTGTAGTCAAGTTTCTCCGAA